>NW_011419907.1:0-601 GCF_000754665.1 Bison bison bison | reverse complement strand
CACTCATCTCACACACTAGTACAGTAATGCTCAAAATTACTCCAAGCCAGGCTTCTAGCAATATGGGAACCGTGAACTTCCTGATGTTCAAGCGGTTTTAGAAAAGGACAGAGGAACCAGAGATCAGATTGCCAACATCCGCTGGATCATGGAAAGAGCAAGAGCGTTCCAGAAACGCATCTATTTCTGCTTTATTTGACTATGCCAAAGCCTTTGCCTGTGTGGATCCCAATAAACTGGAAACTTCTGAAAGAGATGAGAATACCAGACCACCTGATCTGCCTCTTGAGAAATTTGTATGCAGGTCGGGAAGCAACAGTTAGAACTGGACATGGAACAACAGACTGGTTCCATATAGGAAAAGGAGTTCGTCAAGGCTGTATATTGTCAACCTGTTTATTTAACTTATATGCAGAGTACATCATGAGAAACGCTAGGTTGGAAGAAATACAAGCTGGAATCAAGATTGCCGGGAGAAATATCAATAACCTCAGATATGCAGATGACACCACCCTTATCACAGAAAGTGAAGAGGAACTAAAAAGCCTCTTGATGAAGGTGAAAGTGGAGAGTGAAAAAGTTGGCTTAAAGCTCAACATTT
>NW_011419906.1:0-627 GCF_000754665.1 Bison bison bison | reverse complement strand
ATTTAATTTGTTATAGCCTGGGGGTTGCCAATAAATACGTCTCATCACAAAAGAACAGTGCTATTACATTACTATCTTTACTCTTATAGCACAAGTTCATAAAATATAATGGAAAACTAAAACCTTGTTTAGACTTATGCATTGTTTTTTCAAAAGTCACCCTTGGCTCACAAGCACCTACACTTTTTAGCACCTCACCTAGCTTGATTTGCTAAGGTTAAACTTGGGCACACACACTACACACATACACTTAACATAATCATTATCTTGGGAACCCCAAATGACCAATGATAGAATGCTATGAAATCTTCTATGTCTCTCGTGCTGCTGTGGCTGCGTCGCTTCAGTCGTGTCTGACTCTGTGCGACCCCATAGACAGAAGCCCACCAGGCTCCCCCGTCCCTGGGATTCTCCAGGCAAGAACACTGGAGTGGGTTGCCATTTCCTTCTCCAATGCATGAAAGTGAAAAGTGAAAGGGAAGTCGCTGAGTCTTGTCTGACTCTTAGCGACCCCATGGACTGCAGCCCACCAGGTTCCTCCGTCCATGGGATTTTCCAGGCAAGAGTACTGGAGTGGGGTGCCAATGCAGACCTACATGACTATTACTGACTTTTTGGTAGATATAT
>NW_011419905.1:0-779 GCF_000754665.1 Bison bison bison | reverse complement strand
GACAAAGAAGCAGGACCTTAGGGCTCAAGTCCCCCAGCGAGGTGGTGAGAGTATTGAATTTCCCCTCTTGCCACATACTAAGACCTACTATCAGGTGATAGAAAAGACTAGCCAGAACTACCACCATGCTTCTGCCACCACAAGCTAGAAGATGATCGCATTAGCGCCATATCATTTCTGCCTGTGATTGCTGGCTTCTCAGAAAAACTGACACCACCAGGGTTCCAAAACTCCAAGCACCTGTAAAATGTGATGGCTTTTTCAAAGATCTGCTTCACTAGCTGACCGTCTGGCAGGAGAAAAAGAAGTCTCTGTTTTGAGTAAGGCACTCCATAAACTTCAATTATTATAGGAAATATATATTTTTAAAATATAGTGTACAGTTTAACTGTGTTAACATAGGTAGCTAAAACTGACTTTAAAAATGAGATAATATGCTGCTGAAATATTTTTCTATTCTTCTCAAGTTGAGAAGAGCTGGATATTAAGACATTTTAAGTGTAACAAATTTAAGTTTTAAGTTCCCCTAGCAACTTGGAACCAGAGAGAAATCCTGAAGCACTTAAAGGAGTATATGGTGTGGATATATAATATATTGTTACATGAGGAAATAATTCAAATATTTAAATATTTAAAACTATTAGTGGAGGTGTATTATTTGAGGCTATTATCTTTGTATGTTTAAAGGAACGATATTTTGAGTCTGGCTATGTTTCTCTATTTTACCTTGGTTTGAAAGGTCACTAATAATGTTCTTCTTTGGTTTTAGTTGAAGTTAT
>NW_011419904.1:0-633 GCF_000754665.1 Bison bison bison | reverse complement strand
GGCCACACCGCGGACGGCCGACGCGCGCCCTCGGGCGTCCGGCCATCACACCCGCCCCAGAGGGGCGGGGGATGCCGGCCGGCGAGGACACGGCGACCGGCCCGCGGCGGGCAAGACCGGGGACCCGACCCGCGCTCGGGGCGAGCGCACCGGAGCGGGGGGCCGCGGCGGGGCGGGGAGGGGGGGAGATCGCGGGAGCTCCCCCTCGTCCAGCACGCGACGGCGGCGACGGGACAGGCGGCGGCGAGACGGGCAACGGATCGGGGACCGCGGCGGGCCCGGAAGCGAGACACACCAGGGCGCGGCCCCGGGAGGCAGCAGACGGCGAGCGGACTGAGGCGGACGGACAGACGGAGAGGGGCACCGACGGGGTGCGGCCACGCGAGGCCAACGCCACGGAACAGGGGCGGTGTTGGTGGGGCGGCCGCGCGCCACCGCGAGGGGCATGGCTCAAAGCGACCCGTGCTGGGGGCAGGGGGAAGCGCGAGTCGGCCGCCGGGGCCCACCGCGGGATCTCACCGCCGGAGGCCTCCCAGCACAGGGACGGTCCCACCGCACGCCCGGGACGACGGACTGGCGCCCCGCCCCCCCCGGCACCCTCACGGGGGCTCACGCCCACCGCCACCGACACAC
>NW_011419903.1:0-650 GCF_000754665.1 Bison bison bison | reverse complement strand
ATGACACCACCCTTATGGCAGAAAGTGAAGAAGAACTAAAGAGCCTCTTGATCAAAGTGAAAGAGGAGAGTGAAAAAGTTAGTTTAAAACTCAACATTCAGAAAACTAAGATCATGGCATCCGGTCCCATCACTTCATGGCAAACAGATGGGGAAACAATGGAAACAGTGACAGACTTTATTTTTGGGGACTCCAAAATCACTGCAGATGGTGATTGCAGCCATGAAAGTAAAGATGCTTGTTCCTTGGGGAAAAGCTGTGACCAACCTAGATAGCACATTACTTTGCAAACAAAGGTCTGTCTAGTCAAAGCTATGGTTTTTCCAGTAGTCATGTTTGGATGTGAGAGTCGGACAATAAAGAAAGCTGAAAGTGAAAGTGAAGTTGCTCAGTCGTGTCTGACTCTTTGCAACCCCATGGACTGTAGCCTACCAGGCTCCTCCATCTATGGGATTTTCCAGGCAATAGTACTGGAGTGGATTGCCATTTCCTTCTCCAGGGGATCTTCCCGACCCAGGGATCGAACCCGGGTCTCCCGCATTGTAGACAGACGCTTTACCGTCTGAGCCACCAGGGAAGTCCTAAAAGAAAGCTGAGTGCCAAAGAATTGATACTTTTGAACTGTGGTGTTGGAGAAGACTCTTGAGAGT
>NW_011419902.1:0-514 GCF_000754665.1 Bison bison bison | reverse complement strand
GCATGAGGAGGAAGGCAGGGACAATAAAGGAGCCATGAAAAGAGAGGAGACAGAGAGCTGCCTCAGTGGCGTCCAGTCTTGAGGGACCAGGAAAATCATAAAATGGTGATTTACAAGAAGGGAAGCCCTATTTTTTTTACCTTCTGACTCAGGTGAAGACTTTTAGGAGTGCTGACTGGCTTTTTTCCCCACAAAAAGGGTATTACTTCAACTGACTGCAGAGAAATTAGAGACACTAAAAATATGAAAGGAGAAAAAAAAGGACAAGAGTTACTGACAACCCCACTTCCCAAAGCTAAGTGCTCTTCATGGTCTCTGCTTTCATTGAATGTGCAGACGTGGCTTCTAGATTTTTGTCAGCACTGCACTCTGTCCACAACCGCCCTTTGGAGCCACCACGATGGAGCACAGGGTCTGCGCCCTGAGGCGAGCAGACGGTGGGATCCTGACCCCAGGCCTGCACAAAGGGTTGGTGTGCTGGGCACACTCAGCACTCACCTCCAGAGAGGAGCGC
>NW_011419901.1:0-599 GCF_000754665.1 Bison bison bison | reverse complement strand
GGCTCACACATGCTTCCTTAACTACTCTCACAAGAGTGGACATGTGAATTCACTCCAGATTTTTAAAAATAAAAGAAAATAAAGAAAGACTAGTATGCATTACGACCTTTTCAATTAATGACACATTTATGAGAATACCTAATACTGTATATAGTATTTGGAATAATATTTGGAATTCTCTCATAAATGTATCATCAATTGAGAGGGTTGTCATGTGCACTAGTTTAGCAAATAACTTTGCCAGGCAGTGTCAGTGAGAAGTTTGGAGATCTCTGAGTGTGGATTATAACTCATTTGACTATAGATTTTTATTCCAGTTTATTTTACATAATATTGAGCAGCGTTCCCTGTGCTATATGGTAGGTCCTTGTTGGTTATCCATTTTAAATATAGCAGTGTACATAAATCTTTGAACTGAAACGTGAGTGAAATCGAATAACTTGACACCCATCCATCATGTGTTCTATGATGTCTGACTCTTTGCGGCCCCATGGACTGTAGTCCACCCGGCTCCTCTGTCCGTAGAATTTTCTAGGCAAGAAGACAGAAGTGGGTTGCCATCTCCTCCAGGGGATCTTCCCGACCTAGGGAATGGAACT
>NW_011419900.1:0-769 GCF_000754665.1 Bison bison bison | reverse complement strand
CTCACGTCCGGAAAACTGCTGTGTCTAGGACTTTTATTCTGAGGATGTTAACTTTATGTTTGATTTGAAACTTAGGACGACATCAGTATAAACTTGAAAATGAAGTTGCAAATAAGGATTCTAGGCATCGACAGGTAATGGCTTTTATGAACTGTGTCTGACTTTTATAGTAGTGAATTACTGAGGAAGGAAGGTAAAGATCTTTTCATGTGACTCCCACATTGGAAATCAAGTCCCAGTGTAAAGTTCTTATGACCCTAAAATACTGTGTTCAAAAGTGTGGATGTACATCATGGTAAATCAGCTGTACTGGAAGGAAATACATTTTAAAAATTGCGGGTGACTGCAACTTACAGGTTTGAATTATTTGGGACTTGGTTTAACCATTTTGTGGAATTCCATTCCTGACTCTTTTGTTTTACTTGAAGGTGAATCTGTTGGCTTGTTAGAGTTGTTACCGAAAGAGTAGAGAGCAGCAGGGAACTTCACGGCAGCTGGCTGCCTGTTGGGAACTGGGGTCACTGTGACAAAAGGCAGGGTTAGAGCTCCGGTCTGATTAGGGTTTGTACTTCCTGTGGTGTGGTGAGCCTTACTCGCTCCTGTTCCCGAGTGGTCTCAGATAATCAGGACTTAACCAGGAAAACCAAATCTGGCTTCTCCAAAACAAAGTGAGTCAGTCTGGTGTGTGCCAAAGTGTATCATTGTCCCCACCCCAAAAATAAAATACTAGAAAGCCATTGAAAAGTATGATGGGGAATGCTAATTAAAA
>NW_011419899.1:0-589 GCF_000754665.1 Bison bison bison | reverse complement strand
GACGGCGAGGGCAGTGAGCCTCTCGTGGGGCGCCAGGGAAGTCGGGTCTCCATGCGAGTGGCGAGGGGGAGCGCGTCATTGCTCTCGAGTCATGGTAGGGGAACCTGGCCTCGAGACGTGTTGAAGAAGGTCTCTCGAGGTCTTTCTCGGGTTGAGGCAGGAAACCCTGGCTTCCCTCGACTTGTGCAGGTGACCTCAGGGGGCTTCTCATGGTGGCTCTGAGAAGTCAGGGAAACTGGAGTAAGGGGGGGTGCCTCTCGGGACTCCACGGGGTTTGGTGCATTGGAAGAGGGCCTCATCTCCAGTTGAGGCAGAACCTCAGGGTTCCTCTGATTTCAGACTCCGGTCGCAGGGTCCCTGCAGACTGGGGACAGGAGAGTCAGGCCTCGTCTTGGGTTGAGGCATGGAACTCCGCTAGCCTCTCGAGGTGTCCCCGGGGAGAGAGGCCACTTGTCGAGCGGTATTTGGAACCTGGGGGTCTTTTCCGGACGATGCACGGGCGAGTCACTGCCCCTTCGTGTTGACTTCATTCACAGGGTGGAGTTCGGAGAGGTGTCCGGGCATCGGGTTCTTACCAAGAGGGGACCGG
>NW_011419898.1:0-606 GCF_000754665.1 Bison bison bison | reverse complement strand
GCAAAAAAACCCACATTGTAAACACTTCCCAGAAGCAGAGACCCACCTTTTTCTAGATGCATTTGTACATATTTTCAAATGCCTTCCCATACATTTGAATACAATGTATTCAAAGTGTCATATACAGTGACAATCTCAGAACACATTCCAAAATACTTGTATGATTTTTGGAGAAGTTAATAAATAAACATTTTTTCCTTTCAAAATCTATGACTCTATTGACTTTTATTGCTTTCACTTTTAGGAGGGTGAAGTGAAAGTCACTCAGTCATCTCTGACTCTTTGCTACCCCAAGGAATTCTCCAGGTCAGAATACTGGAGTGGGTATTTCCCTTCTCCAGGGTTTTCTCCCAACCCACGGATTGAACCCAGGTCTCCCGCATTGCAGGTGGATTCTTTACCAGCTGAGCCACAAGGGAAGCCTAAGTATAATGGAGTGGGTAGCCTATCCTTTCTCCAGTGGATCTTCCCAACCCAGGAAGCAAACCAGGGTCTCCTGCACTGCAGGCAGATTCTTTACCAACTGAGCTATCAGGGAAGCCCAAGAATATTGGAGTGGGTAGTCTAATCCTTCTCCAGCAGATCTTTCTGACCCAGGAATTGAAC
>NW_011419897.1:0-826 GCF_000754665.1 Bison bison bison | reverse complement strand
TTCTGGGAGGGAGTCCATTGGGATCGCAGAGTCGGACACAACTGAGTGACTAACTCTAGTACTACAATTAATAAAGCAAACCTTACTTTAAATCCAACTCCCAGCAAAGGTCAGAGAAACATTCTCTAGGTTCCAGAGTTAAGGAAGCTCACATTCTGACTGTCTTCTCTTCCTCTGTCTGCCAGCTTTGAATGCTAGGAAATGTGAGAGAAGAGAGTGAGTTTTGTCAGCTTCCAGGCAAGCTGATGCCTAAAGCTTTCTGGTTCCCAAGAGAACATATTCTAAAGATCACTGTATTTTTCTTTACACAATATCCCTATTTCTGCCTCTTTACATTTAAAAAGTAAAGATTTACCGTCTTGGCTGTTTCCCTATAGACTATCAGCTCACAACACGGAAGGGGAGGGGCACTGTCTTGTATCATGAGATGAAATTTGAGCATGACCACGGTCATTTGGAAGAGTGTCACAAAGTATTGGAGTGATCAGTGACGGCACTTAGGCTATGGTAATGGATTTCTACCTCGAATCTGGAAAAGGTTCTGAAGCATTGAACGACTTATGTTCTCTCTACCATTCAGTGTGACCTCCGATGAGGCAGACATCATTCAGGGTAAATACCCAGCAGTCACATTGTCATTGATCACCTGGCTGAACTGAGTGGTACTCACTCCTCCAGCTTTGGCATCACCTGTGCTTGGATCTTGGCATCTTCTTTTATTCTTTCATGTTGTCCTTGACTGTCTATAGTGACACTGCTACTTGGATGGAGGACTGGTCCCATTGCTGTCTTTTAGACACTGATACTGATGTTGCTCGGTGGTTGT
>NW_011419896.1:0-735 GCF_000754665.1 Bison bison bison | reverse complement strand
AAACACAGCCAACACAAGCACATGTGTGTATACACACATGCTTGGCATGGGGACACAAATGCAAACAGGGAATGCAGGTGTTTCAGGAGCTGAAGACGCCCATGTCCAGCAATGTCAGAGATGGTGTCAGTCGGCATAATGTCCTGCCTTTGGAGCTCCCTGTCCACCTCTTCCCAAATTCATCCGATTTTCCCAAGGCAGCCTGAAGCCACTTCGAGCGCAGCATGTGTGGTGGTGGTGGTGAGATCCGAGTGGTGAATGTGGAAATTCACCCAAGATCCCAAAGTCAGCACACAGGTGCATTGGGACCACTGAGAGGATGCCCTTTCAATGATAGGCCATTGCAGGGTAAGGGGCGGGAGTGAAGGGCCCCGTTAATCTCAAGCTCAGTGAGCAGCAGGAGGCTGGAGGATGGCAGGACCCAGGGACGGATGATTCTGACACAGACCCTTAATTCACCCTGCCTCTAGGCCTCTAGAGGAATAGGGTATCACCTAGGTATCACCTAGGACTCTCGAGCTGCAACCATAGCTGACTTGAGGGAGACTTACTTCACTCACAGACACACCGAGTACCCCATGCCCCCAGTCTCAGCAAGTCACCTGCTACATGCATAACCCAAATGCCGGCTCTGCAGCCAGCTTGCATGAGCCTGAGCATCCCATTTGGGAAAGGATAGTGTCCCGGCTACGATAAGGCTGTCCCTCAGGGCCTACCTCCAGACCACCTCACTAC
>NW_011419895.1:0-617 GCF_000754665.1 Bison bison bison | reverse complement strand
TTCATAGTGCCTCGGTTTGTTCTAAGGTAAAAATTGCTATATCGTTATATCTGTCACAAGCTTGTCAACAAGAAAGTACCTCGAAAGAACAGGAACAAAACGAAAATTAAATGTGATATGAGCTTTTAGATAAACTATGAACACTAATTACACTCTGAAATATCTGCCTATGAGAGTCTTTGATTTGAAGGGCAGAGGACAAGGGGACGACAGAGGCTAAGATGGTTGGATGGCATCACTGATTCGATGGACATGAGTTTGAGCAAGCCCCTGGAGTTGGTGATGGACACGGAAGCCCAGCGTCCTGCAGGCCACGGGGTCCCAAAGAGTCAGACACGACTGAGCCACTGAACTGAACTGAACATACAATCGTTTCTCCAGGTGTTTGGGTTACCCGAGTTTCTATCCTGTGCTAAACTAAGTGACGACAGTGTACTGAAGAGCTGGGTCATTTCCAAATAAATTAAAGTTCTGAAACATTCACGCCTTGAAAGGACCTCCCTTTTACACAGAAACAAAAGAGATTTTTGACTATCCAATAATAGTGTCTGGCACCATCCTGACATGTGAAACGTAAGAAAGCAATTTTTTTGTTTTGTTTGGTTCTGATCTTGGGG
>NW_011419894.1:0-517 GCF_000754665.1 Bison bison bison | reverse complement strand
CTCGAGAGACCTTCTTCAACACGTCTCGAGGCCAGATTCCCCTACTTCCGTGAGCCGGCATATTGCATATTGAGTGCATATTGCATATTGCCTATTGAGTGCAGCACTTTCCACAGCATCATCTTTCAGGATCTGGAATAGCTCAACTGGAATTCTGTCACTGCTGGGAGCCAGTGAGGAACTCCGCCCATGACAAAGGTCATGAGGAAGGAGGCTCGGCATACGCAAAGGCGGGATCGAGCTTCAGGAGTCCCCCTGGAAATACTCGAGCATATACCCCAAACCAGAGTCTGCCTACTTTCTGCTTGTGCTTTCACCTAAACCTCTGACTTTACGGGGGGCTCTCCCCCACTACCTCTCTCTGAAAAAAGAGTTAGCTTACAGTTCCAGTTAATAATTCCTGGGTGTGACAGTGTTTAACCTACAAACTCCTTTGGAAATCCTCTAGCCTGCCTGAATAGGTTTTTCCGGCCACATGTGACTGTTCAGAGCCTCCCAACTGTGAGAGGCAGGAGAT
>NW_011419893.1:0-632 GCF_000754665.1 Bison bison bison | reverse complement strand
AGTCCTCCAGCTGTAAGGCTGAGATGACAAGTGTGATAGATTTTCTTGCTTTCTGGAAGTTCAATGAGTAGCGACCTTCTGTGGCATTTTGCTGGTTAGAAGAATCCTGACGAATAAGGAGAATCATCCCCCCACTGCTGGGCTGCTTGTACCAGAATAAACTATAACGTGAATCACTGGTGTCATACTTGCAGTCCAGGGTCACAGCTTCCTTCTCCTGCCCTAGTACTTGTGGTTGGTCTTGAGTTACCTTCTGGGCAATAATGGATCCTAAAGAAAGAAAATAGAATCAGAACTTTAGGAATAATTGGTATGGAATAAAGAAATCCTATTTTAGACCCCACTTCTTCCCAGGGTTCCCATAAGACTGCCTGTTCCGCCAGTCCTTAGGTCACAGAGGAGGCACAGTTCCACCGGGAACATCCTTACCTAAACACAGTGAAGCCACGACCACCTTCAGAAGGCTGGAGAGAAGCATGTTTCAGCTCTTCCACTAGATGGAAAATATCTTCTTCTTCAATGTCAAGGCCTTGCAAGGTGAGCCTGACAGGGTGAGGGAAGAGTTGCTGGGCATGTGCTGCTGCTGCCCCACAACAGGAAACAGGGGTTTCCTGGAGTAGCAAGTTACTGTG
>NW_011419892.1:0-727 GCF_000754665.1 Bison bison bison | reverse complement strand
CTGACTAACAATGCAGCTAACATGAAATGGGTGGTAACAGAAAAAAGAGATAATACAAGTCCAGTTACAAAGCAGAGTGTTGTACACGTGATTTCATGGGGTAAACAGCAATGCACTCACAACACCTAAGCTAAACACCCAAGAAAGCTGGAACATGTGCTTTAGAGCCGCACACTTTGTCACCAAAAGCCCTAGGTCGTCATCCCAGTTTTAGACTTGGAAAAGTGAGGCAGCCTGACATCTTCCCTGGGGGCCCTGGGGCACTGGGCTTTTAACCTGGTTTCACACGCAGAGCTGGCCGGAGTGCGTGGCCAGGTCCATCAGCAAGCAGACCAGTGTAGATTCTGGTTTTGTTCCCACCGCATGCCCTGTACCCTGTAGCCAGGCATTCCCAATGGAAAATGTGCTGCACGACTTTCCCACGCCATGACAGCTGCCTATAGTTACTTTCACAAAGCTGTCTGCTCCCTGAGAACAGAAACTTCCCTGCAGCTGCTGTGCCCAGCACAGGCCAGGCCCAACGTTACAGAGGCAGGCTCTGGCTGAGTTCATGATGACATGCTAAGTTGGTGGTCCAAATATCAAGACTAATTTGTCACTGTGCCATTGTGGAATGATTAAAGACTAGGCGGTTTAAAAACTTTTAGACCTCTGAGCGTAGCAAATGTACCTGATTTTCTTCTGGGTATAAAGAGAAAAATCAAAAAACAAACAAAAAACAGCGTGC
>NW_011419891.1:0-633 GCF_000754665.1 Bison bison bison | reverse complement strand
CCGGTCCCCTCTTGAGGAGAACCCGATGCCCGGACACCTCTCCGAACTCCACCCTGTGAATGAAGTCAACACGAAGGGGCAGTTTTTCCGTGCATCGTTCGGAAAAAACCCCAGGTTCCAAATACAGCTCGACAAGCGGCCTCTCTCCCCGGGGACATCTCGAGAGGCAAGCGGAGTTCCATGCCTCAACCCAAGACGAGGCCTGACTCTCCTGTCCCCAGTCTGCAGGGACCCTGCGATCGGAGTCTGAAATCAGAGGAACCCTGAGGTTCCTGCCTCAGCTGGAGAAGAGGCCCTCTTCCAATGCACCAAACCCCGTGGAGTCCCGAGAGGCTCCCTCCAGTTTCCCTGACTTCTCAGAGCCACCATGAGAAGCCCCCTGAGGTCACCTGCACAAGTCGAGGGAAGCCAGGGTTTCTTGCCTCCACCCGAGAAAGGCCTGGAGAGATCTTCTTCAACACGTCTCGAGGCCAGATTCCCCTACCACGACTCGAGAGCAATGACGCGCTCCCCCTCGCCACTCGCATGGAGACCCGACTTCCCTGGCGCCCCACGAGAGGCTCACTGACCTCGCCGTCGTACCTCGTGAGAAACCGCACACTGGGGCCGCCGCTCGAGAACAACCCCGAGATT
>NW_011419890.1:0-745 GCF_000754665.1 Bison bison bison | reverse complement strand
CTAGAACACTTTCTAACACCATACACAAAAATAAACTCAAAATGGATTAAAGATCTAAATGTAACACCAGAAACTATAAAACTCCTAGAGGAGAACATAGGCAAAACACTCTCCGACATACATCACAGCAGGATCCTCTATGACCCACCCCCCAGAATATTGGAAATCAAAGCAAAAATAAACAAATGGGACCTAATTAAACTCTAAAGCTTCTTCACAACAAAGGAAACTATAAGCAAGGTGAAAAGACAGCCTTCAGAATGGAGAAAATAATAGCAAATGAAGCAACTGACAAACAACTAATCTCAAAAATATACAAGCAACTCTTACAGCTCAATTCCAGAAAAATAAATGGCCCGATCAAAAAATGGTCCAAAGAACTATATAGACATTTCTCCAAAGAAGACATACAGATGGCTAACAAACACATGCAAAGATGCTCAACATCACTCATTATCAGAGAAATGCAAATCAAAACCACTATGAGGTACCATTTCACACCAGTCAGAATGGCTGCGATCCAAACACCTACAAGCAATAAATGCTGGAGAGGGTGTGGAGAAAAGGGAACCCTCTTATACTGTTGGTGGGAATGCAAACTAGTACAGCCACTATGGAGAATAGTGTGGAGATTCCTTAAACAACTGGAAATAGAACTGTCTTATGATCCAGCAATCCCACTGCTGGGCATACACACTGAGGAAACCAGAAGGGAAAGAGACATATGTACCCCAATGTTCATAGC
>NW_011419889.1:0-537 GCF_000754665.1 Bison bison bison | reverse complement strand
GAGGCGTTTGGAGAGAGGTCGCGAGATTGGCCTCTAGGCCATGCAGGAGACGCAGGCCCTCATCTCCGCGATGACGGGGGAGGTCTCGGGGTGGTTCTCGAGCGGCGGCCCAGGGTGCGATTTCTCACGAGGTACGACGGCGAGGTCAGTGAGCCTGCCGTGGGGGCCCCAGGGAAGTCGGGTCTCCATGCGAGTGGCGAGGGGGAGCGCGTCATTGCTCTCGAGTCTTGGTAGGGGAATCTGGCCTCGAGACGTGTTGAAGAAGGTCTCTCGAGGTCTTTCTCGGGTTGAGGCAGGAAACCTTGGCTTCCCTCGAATTGTGCAGGTGACCTCAGGGGGCTTCTCATGGTGGCTCTGAGAAGTCAGGGAAACTGGAGGTGGGAGGGGCCTCTCGGGACTCCACGGGGTTTGGTGCATTGGAAGAGGGCCTCATCTCCAGCTGAGGCAGGAACCTCAGGGTTCCTCTGATTTCAGACTCCGATCGCAGGGTCCCTGCAGACTGGGGACAGGAGAGTCAGGCCTCGTCTTGGGTTGAGG
>NW_011419888.1:0-584 GCF_000754665.1 Bison bison bison | reverse complement strand
TGTGCCTGGATCGTATTTCTCGGTAACATACAGACTGGGGACTACCCACTGAAGTACTTACATGCAGTTCGAGTGTCATTCGCTCACAGTGGTTTCCATAAAGGCACCCCCAGGTCTTCACTAAGAGATGATCTTGTATCACCCTAGAGAGGTGGGAAGTTCAAAAGGGAGGAGACATATGGGTACCTATGGCTGATTCATGTTGAGGTTTGACAGAAAAGAAAATTCTGTAAAGCAATTATCTTTCAGTTAAAAAATAAACTAATTTAAAAAAAAAAAAGAAGAAGAAGAAGAAGATGATCTCTCTTGGACTCCCAGCGTTTCCGCTGGTCCTGGGTGTAAGGAAAGGAAAGACAGTGTGGGAACAGATTAACCCTGCAGGGTCCAAACAGGTCTCACTGATACATTTCGGTGTGTGGTTAAACCAGGGGAGGTTTTAGGAAACATGCATGGCATGTATTGTTATAAACAATGAGTGCGTTGTTTTGACCAACTAACCTGTGCTTTTTTGGTGGGATTCTGTAAAGAATACTGATCCCGTGCAGCCCCACAGGAGCTTGGTGACAACAAAGTAACTTAGTGCA
>NW_011419887.1:0-602 GCF_000754665.1 Bison bison bison | reverse complement strand
ACAACTTTAAATGATACAATAGACCAGTTAGACGTAATTGATATCTATAGGACATTTCATCCCAAAACAATGAATTTCACCTTTTTCTCAAGTGCACATGGAACCTTCTCCAGGATAGATCACATCCTGGGCCATAAAGCTAGCCTTGGTAAATTCAAAAAACTAGAAATCATTCCAAGCATTTTTTCTGACCACAATGCAATAAGATTAGATCTCAATTACGGGAGAAAAACTATTAAAAATGCCAACATATGGAGGCTGAACAACACTCTGCTGAATAACCAACAAATCACAGAAGAAATAAAAAAAGAAATCAAAATTTGCATAGAAATGAATGAAAATGAAAACACAACAACCCAAAACCTGTGGGACACTGTAAAAGCAGTCCTAAGGGGAAAGTTCATAGCAATACATGCACACCTCAAGAAACAAGAAAAAGTCAAATAAATAACCTAACTCTACACCTAAAGCAACTAGAAAAGGAAGAAACAAAGAACCCCAGGGTTAGTAGAAGGAAAGAAATCTTAAAAATTAGAGCAGAAATAAATGCAAAATAAACAAAAGAGACCATAGCAAAAATCAAGAAAACCAAAAGCTGGTTC
>NW_011419886.1:0-512 GCF_000754665.1 Bison bison bison | reverse complement strand
AAGTCGGGTCTCCATGCGAGTGGCGAGGGGGAGCGCGTCATAGCTCCCGAGCCATGGTAGGGCAATCTGGCCTCGAGACGTGTTGAAGAAGGTCTCTCGAGGTCTTTCCCAGGTTGAGGCAGGAAACCCTGGGTTCCCTCGACTTGCGCAGGTGACCTCAGGGGGCTTCTCATGGTGGCTTTGAGAAGTCAGGGAAACTGGAGGTGGGAGGGGCCTCTCGGGACTCCACGGGGCTCGGTGCATTGGAAGAGGGCCTCATCTCCAGTTGAGGCAGGAACCGCAGGGTACCTCTGATTTCAGACTCTGATCGCAGGGTCCCTGCAGACTGGGGACAGGAGAGTCAGGCCTCGTCTTGGGTTGAGTCATGGAACTCCGCTTGCCTCTCGAGATGTCCCCGGGGAGAGAGGCCGCTTGTCGAGCTGTATTTGGAACCTGGGGTTTTTTCCGAACGATGCACGGAAAAACTGCCCCTTCGTGTTGACTTCATTCACAGGGTGAGTTCGGAGAGGTGT
>NW_011419885.1:0-618 GCF_000754665.1 Bison bison bison | reverse complement strand
CTCAGAGAAGTGGTGCCGGAAAACCTCGGTGTTCCTCTCCAGGGGAGACCGGGATGCCAGGGAACTTTGTGGGGGCGCATCAAGGGTGCCAAGTACCGTTTCGACCTCCAATTCCTCACGTGGGACTTCTCCTGAGACGCTGTAGCGGGAAAGGGCTTCATCTTGCGATGACGGGGGAACCACGTGGTTTTTCTCGAGTTGCGGCGGGATTCTCGAGTTACGACGGGGAATTCAGGATGCCTCTTGTGTTGTCCCAGGGAAGTCCAATCTTCCATTCGAGTTGTGAAGGAAAGCTGGGGATTGCTCTCGAGTGACTGCAGGGCCAATAGACCTCATCTAGGCCTGTGTCCAGAAGCCAATGTCCCTCTCCAGGGGCGACCGGGATCTCGGGGTTGCATTCGAGACGCACCCAGGGAGACAGGCATTCATCTCAAGTGGAAGCAAAGAACCCAGCTCTGCTATGGAGTCGCGACGGGTATCTCTTGGAGCTCACTGGGTGGACTAAAGGGAGTCAAGCCTCCTGAGGCGTTTGGAGAGAGGTCGCGAGATTGGCCTCTAGGCCATGCAGGAGACGAAGGCCCTCATCTCCGCGATGACGGGGGAGTCTCGGGGTGGTTC
>NW_011419884.1:0-678 GCF_000754665.1 Bison bison bison | reverse complement strand
GTCCAGATCAGGAGGGTAGAAGTGGCTCTGAGGAAGTGGTGCCGGAAAACCTCGGTGTTCCTCTGGAGGGAGACCGGGATGCCGGGGAACTTTGTGGGTCGCATCAAGGGTGCCAAGTACCGTTTCGACCTCCAATACCTAACGTGGGACTTCTCCTGAGACGCTGTAGCGGGAAATGGCTTCATCTTGCGATGACGATTGAACCACGTGGTTTTTTTCGAGTTGCGGCGAGATTGTCGAGTTACGACGGGGAATTCAGGATGCCTCTTGTGTTGGCCCAGGGAAGTCCAATCTTCCATTCGAGTTGGGAAGGAAAGCTGGGGATTGCTCTTGAGTGACTGCAGGGCCAATAGACCTCAATTAGGCTTGTGTCCAGAAGCCAATGTTCCTCTCCAGGGGCGACAGGGATCTCGGGGTTGCAGTCCAGACACACCCGGGGAGACAGGCATTCATCTCGAGTGGAAGCAAAGAACCCCACTCTGCTCTCGAGTCGCGACGTGTATCTCTTGGAGTTTACTGGGTGGACTAAAGGGAGTCAAGCCTCCTGAGGCGTTTGGAGAGAAGTCGCGAGATTGGTCTCTAGCCCATGCAGGAGACGAAGGCCCTCATCTCGGGATCACGTTGGAGTCTCGGGGTTGTTCTCGAGCGGCGGCCCCAGTGTGCGCTTTCTCACGAGGT
>NW_011419883.1:0-568 GCF_000754665.1 Bison bison bison | reverse complement strand
AAAGAGGAGAGTGCAACAGCTGGCCTCAGACTCAATATTAAAAACCTAAGATCATGGTTTCTGTTCCCATCACTTCATGGCAAATAGAGAGGGAAAAAGTGGAAACCATGACTAGATTTTATTTTCTTGGGCGGCTCCCAAATCACTGGAGACAGTGACTGTGGCTACAAAATGAAAATATACTTGCTTCTTAGAAGGAAAGCTATGAAAAACTTAGACAGCATATTAAAAAGCAGAGACACCACTTTGCCAACAAAGGTCTGTATAGGCAAAGCTATGGTTTTCCAGTGGTCATGTATGGATGTGAGAGTTGGACTGTGAAGAAAGCTGAGTGCCAAAGAATTGATGCTTTTGAACTGTGATGTTGGAGAAGACTCTTGAGAGTCCCTTGGTCAGCAAGGAGATCAAACCAGTCAATCCTAAAGGAGATCAGTCCTGAATATTCATTGGAAGGACTGATGCTGAAGCTCCAACATTTGGCCACCTGATGCAAAGAGCTGACTCACTGAAAAGACCCTGGTGCTGGGAAAGATTGAGGGCAGGAGGATAAGTGGGCAACAGAGGATGA
>NW_011419882.1:0-522 GCF_000754665.1 Bison bison bison | reverse complement strand
GGCTTCCCTCGACTTGTGCAGGTGACCGTCAGGGGGCTTCTCATGGTGGCTCTGAGAAGTCAGGGGAAACTGGAGGTCGGGGGGGGTGGGCCTCTCGGGACTCCACGGGGTTTGGTGCATTGGAAGAGGGCCTCATCTCCAGTTGAGGCAGGAACCTCAGGGTTCCTCTGATTTCAGACTCCGATCGCAGGGTCCCTGCAGACTGGGGACAGGAGAGTCAGGCCTCGTCTTGGGTTGAGGCATGGAACTCCGCTTGCCTCTCGAGGTGTCCCCGGGGAGAGAGGCCACTTGTCGAGCGGTATTTGGAACCTGGGGGTCTTTTCCGGACGATGCCCGGGCGAGTCACTGCCCCTTCGTGTTGACTTCATTCACAGGGTGGAGTTCGGAGAGGTGTCCGGGCATCGGGTTCTTACCAAGAGGGGACCGGGAAATCGGGGTGCTTCGCAATGTGGAAGCACCCACGAGGCCACGTCTGGAATGTCGTCGTGAGACCGGCCTCATCCTGAGGTGCGACCGGAAGGT
>NW_011419881.1:0-548 GCF_000754665.1 Bison bison bison | reverse complement strand
TTATGATTAGTCACATGATCAGTGCATGATCAATCACGTGATCAGTGTATGATCAGCCACGTGATCAGTGCATGATCAGCCACATGATCAGTGCATGATCAGTTACGTGATCAGTCCATGAGTGCCACGTGATCAGTGCATGATCAGTCACGTGACAGGTGTGTGATCAGCACGTGAACAGTGCATGTTAGCCACGTGATCAGTGCATGATCAGCCACGTGATCAGTGCATGATATCCAAGTGATCAGTGCATGATCAATCACGTGATCAGTGTATGATCAGCCACGTGAACAGTGCATGCTCAGTCACGTGATCAGGCCCTGCTGAGCTGCGTGATTACTGTCTGCTCATCTGCTTGACAATTGCCAGCAGTGCTGCCTAATTCCTGCCTGCTCAGCTGCTTGATTATTGCCAGCTGCGCAGCATGATTCCTCACAGCTGAGTTCCATGAGTATTGCCTGCTGACTGTTTGATTCGTGCCTACTCAGCTCTTGTTTATTGCCTGCAGAGACACATGATCACTGTATGACAGCAAAAACATGATCAGC
>NW_011419880.1:0-823 GCF_000754665.1 Bison bison bison | reverse complement strand
TCCCTTGAGTCCACCCAGTGAGCTCCAAGAGATACCCGTTGCGATTCGAGAGCAGAGCGGGGTTCTTTGCTTCCACTCGAGATGAATGCCTGTCTCCCCGGGTGCGTCTGGAATGCAACCCCGAGATCCCTGTCGCCCCTGGAGAGGAACATTGGCTTCTGGACACAAGCCTAGATGAGGTCTCTTGGCCCTGCAGTCACTCGAGAGCAATCCCCAGCTTTCCTTCGCAACTCGAGTGGAAGATTGGACTTGCCTGGGCCAACACAAGAGGCATCCTGAATTCCCCGTCGTAACTCGAGAATCCCGCCGGAACTCGAGAAAAACCACGTGGCTCCCCCGTCATCGCAAGATGAAGCCCTTTCCCGCTACAGCGTCTCAGGAGAAGTCCCCCGTTAGAAATTGGAGGTCGAAAGGGCACTTGGCACCCTTGATGCGACCCACAAAGTTCCCCGAAATCCCGGTCTCCCTCCAGATGAACACTGAGGATTTCCGGCACCCCCTCCTCTGAGCCCTTTCTCCCCTCGTGATCTGGACAGGAGGGTCGACTCCCCTGCTTTGTCTGGAAGGGGTTCCCGACCTTCCGGGGGCACCTCAGGATGAGGCCGGTCTCACGAAGACATTCCAGACGTGGCCTCGTGGGTGGTTCCACATTCCGTAGGACCCCGATTTCCCGGACCCCTCTTGAGAAGAACCCGATGCCCGGACACCTCTCCGAACTCCACCCTGTGAATGAAGTCAACACGAAGGGGCAGTTTTTCCCTGCATCGTTCGGAAAAAACCCCAGGTTCCAAATACAGCTCGACAAGCGGCCTCTCTCCCCCGG
>NW_011419879.1:0-708 GCF_000754665.1 Bison bison bison | reverse complement strand
GATAAGCGTCTGGTGGATGATGATAACAGTATTGTGTTTACAGTATCCAGGATTCATGGATAATTAAAATGTTACTTATCCCATTTGTATCAAACATCCATTGTCTTAAGTGGGTCTTTGGCAAAGGCTGGAAGGAAGTCAGGTCTGAGGAAAATTCTCTGATGAGTGCCCTAAAGGCCAGGACACTGTGTTGTTGAATTAAGGAAAACTGTAGTTCTTAAGATGCCAGCTGCACAGACCACAGACCCATGCTCCTGTGAATAGGTAAGAGCTTGATCTGAATTTCTGCTCAGCTTCAGGATTCTTCCAACTGAATGGAGGTGGGCTGTGGGGATGATGAGAATAGCCCATTTAAAATAATCATTGTCTTGTAAGAAGTTGAATGTGTATTTAGCTGAGATCTTTAGATTCTCTGCCAGATACTTCATGAAGAAGTGACTTGGGACTGCTGATATACCTCTGTTATGGAAACAAAAATGAACAATTTAAAACATCTCAGTAAAAATGTGAGATTTTGAAGGAGTAAAATCTCATTGCTTACCTAAATAGGTGGAAAATCTTCTAACTACTGGAATGGGTAGAGCTCTTGGGTGGGGCCATTTCATTTTAGTTTAAGCTGTTGTGAAACCATTGATTAACTGCAACAGGAGAAAACAGGCTCAGTATCTTTATAAGGCAATTTTATTAAAGCAAAATGGGAACACTGAC
>NW_011419878.1:0-698 GCF_000754665.1 Bison bison bison | reverse complement strand
TATTGATGATATATTGAGGAGATAGTTGCAACCAGTCTGCTATTAGCAGACATTTCCATTGTTTCCAACCTTTTGCTGCTACAAACAATGATGCAATATTCTTATATAGACATACATTTTGCATGTGTTGAAGTATACCCATCAGACAAATTCCAAGAAGTGAAACTACTGGCCAAAGGTAATCTTGGGTTTTTTTTTTTCTAATTTTATTTTATTTTTAAACTTTACTATAATTGTATTAGTTTTGTCCAAATATCAAAATGAATCCGCCACAGGTATACATGTGTTCCCCATCCCGAACCCTCCTCCCTCCTCCCTCCCCATACCATCCCTCTGGCCGTCCCAGTGCACCAGCCCCAAGCATCCAGCATCGTGCATCGAACCTGGACTGGCTAACTCGTTTCCTACATGATATTTTACATGTTTCATTGCCATTCTCCCAAATCTTCCCACCCTCTCCCTCTCCCACAGAGTCCATAAGACTGTTTTATACATCAGTGTCTCTTTTGCTGTCTCGTACACCGGGTTATTGTTACCATCTTTCTAAATTCCATATATATGCGTTAGTATACTGTATTGATGTTTTTCCTTCTGGCTTACTTCACTCTGTATAATAGGCTCCAGTTTCATCCACCTCATTAGAACTGATTCAAATGTATTCTTTTTAATGGCTGAGTAATACTCCATTGTGTATATGT
>NW_011419877.1:0-603 GCF_000754665.1 Bison bison bison | reverse complement strand
TGCTGACCTCTTGTTGACCTCTGCAGAATCCTGGTTGGTGGGAGCTTGTTAGTCCCTTGTTCCTTACCCGGACCTCCTGTGGTAAGTGTTTTCTCTCCTCTGTGGCCTGGTAAGGGTGGGTGGTCATTGGCATCCCAAAGGTGGCTAGAAGTCAATGATTTAGGCAGGCTTGTGAATAGATATGGGAGAAGGCAATGGCACCCCACTCCAGTACTCTTGCCTGGAAAATCGCATGGACCGAAGAGCCTGGTAGGCTGCAGTCCATGGGGTCGCTCAGAGCCGGACACGACTGAGCGACTTCACTTTCACATTTCACTTTCATGCATTGGAGGAGGACATGGCAACCCACTCCAGTGTTCTTGCCTAGAGAACCCCAGGGACTGCGGGGCCTGGTGGGCTGCCGTCCATGTGGTCACACAGACTCGGACACGACTGAAACGACTTAGCAGCAGCAGCAGTGCATAGATATCAAAAGGGTTTAGAACAGTCAGGTAGGATCACACAAGTCACCGTGAAACAATACTTCTCCACTTAGCCAAAGCTAACAAAAGATTTCTGTTCTAGGTCAACCTAGAAGAGATCACGGAAGAGGTCAAGAAACTT
>NW_011419876.1:0-541 GCF_000754665.1 Bison bison bison | reverse complement strand
GGCTCATCTGCATGACAATTGCCATCTGAGCTGCGTGATTCCTGTCGGCTCATCTGCTTGACGCTTGCCAGCTGAGCTGCGTGATTCCTGCCTGGTCACGTGCTTGATTATTGCCAGTTGAGCAGCATGATTCGTCACTGCTGAGCTCCATGCTTATTGCCTGCTGATTGCGTGGTTCGTGTCTGCTCAGCTCTTTGAGTATAGCCTCCTGAGGTCCCCTGTTCGGTCGCCACCTGCCGGGGACCAGCCCCAACTGATCCAGGGTATTCGAAGGAGAGATGGCCTAGGCGACTATTTATATGCTAATCAGAGATGTCAAGAATAATAGTATGAGGAGAGCTCAGTAGGAAAATTCGGTGGAGAAAAGAGACTGAGTAGCTTGGTTTACGCGGAAGACCAATCAAACTTCAAGACAAGAAGTTTGCACCACTTACGTAGGCCGCAGGCGCCCTCTCGAATAGCGAAAGGTGCCTCACCCTAGACACCTTCTCGAGTGGGTCTTAGCAGCCCAGGCATAATTAGTAAGCGTGGTGGGTTCCGC
>NW_011419875.1:0-606 GCF_000754665.1 Bison bison bison | reverse complement strand
TGACACCTTCTCGAGTGGGTCTTAGCAGCCCAGGCATAATTAATAAGCGTGGTGGGTTCCGCGCTCCTGATGGAGACTCGGCTGGAAGGTACAGGGAAGCATGACAAGGAACTTTACGAATTGGAGCTGTAAGTTAACTCTTTGACAGAGAGAGCGAGATGCTGGTGGGGGACAGCCCCCAGTGAAATCAGAGGTGAGAGCACAAAGCAATAAAGTAGGCAGACTCTGGTTTTTTTTGGGGGGAGATGCTAGAGAATATCCGGGTGGACTCCTGAGGCTCCATCCCGCATTTGCGTGTGCCGAGCCTCCTTCCTCAGGACCTTTGTCCAGAGTGGACGGCCTCACCGGCTCCCGGCACATGATCAGTGCATGCTCAGTCACGATATCAGTGCATGCTCAGCCATGTGATCAATGACTGCACAGTCACGTGATCAGCGCCTCTCAGTCACTTGATCACCGTAGGATAAACGCGTGATCACTGAACGATCAGCCACGTGATCACTTCATGCGCAGTCAGGTGGTCAGTTCCTGATCAGCCAGGTGATCAGTGCGTGCACAGTCCCATGATCAGCGCCTGGCAGTCACTGATCACTGCCTGATAAACAC
>NW_011419874.1:0-660 GCF_000754665.1 Bison bison bison | reverse complement strand
CAAATGCTAACAAGTATGAAAGGAGAAATTAACAATAACACAATAATAGTGGGAGACTTTAATACCCCACTCACACCTATGGATAGATCAACTAAACAGAAAATTAACAAGGAAACACAAACTTTAAACGATACAATAGACCAGTTAGACCTAATTGATATCTATAGGACATTTCATCCCAAAACAATTAATTTCACCTTTTTGTCAAGCGCACATGGAACCTTCTCCAGGATAGATCACATCCTGGGCCATAAAGCTAGCCTTGGTAAATTCAAAAAAATAGAAATCATTCCAAGCATCTTTTCTGACCACAATGCAGTAAGATTAGATCTCAATTACAGGAGAAAAACTATTAAAAATTCCAACATATGGAGGCTGAACAACACGCTGCTGAATAACCAACAAATCACAGAAGAAATCAAAAAAGAAATCAAAATTTGCATAGAAACGAATGAAAATGAAAACACAACAATGGAAAACCTGTGGGACATGGTAAAAGCAGTCCTAAGGGGAAAGTTCATAGCAATACAGGCACACCTCAAGAAACAAGAAAAAAGCCAAATAAATAACCTAACACTACACCTAAGGCAACTAGAAAAGGAAGAAATGAAGAACCCCAGGGTTAGTAGAAGGAAAGAAATCTTAAAAATTAGAGCAGAA
>NW_011419873.1:0-523 GCF_000754665.1 Bison bison bison | reverse complement strand
TCTTGGGACTCCACTGGGTTTGGTGCATTGGAAAGGGCCTCATCTCCAGCTGAGGCAGGAAGCGCAGGGTACCTCTGATTTCAGACTCCGATCGCAGGGTCCCTGCCGACTTAGGACAGGAGAGTCAGGCCTCGTCTTGGGTTGAGTCATGGAACTCCGCTTGCCTCTCGAGATGTCCCCGGGGAGAGAGGCCGCTTGTCGAGCTGTATTTGGAACCTGGGGTTTTTTTCCGAACGATACACGGAAAAACTGCTCCTTCGTGTGGACTTCATTCACAGGGTGGAGTTCGGAGAGGTGTCCGGGCATCGGGTTCTTCTCAAGAGGGGACCGGGAAATCGGGGTCCTACGGAATGTGGAACCACCCACGAGGCCACGTCTGGAATGTCTTCGTGAGACCGGCCTCATCCTGAGGTGCGACCGGAAGGTCGGGAACCCCTTCCAGACAAAGCAGGGGAGTCGACCCTCCTGTCCAGATCAGGAGGGGAGAAAGGGCTCAGAGGAGGGGGTGCCGGAAAACCTCAGT
>NW_011419872.1:0-630 GCF_000754665.1 Bison bison bison | reverse complement strand
GTCCTTGTCAAGAGTCATAAAATGTTAGTAGGCCTTCTGGCCAGAAGATGATGTAAATCACCTAAACCATTTGTATACGATACATTTGCAGGAAAGAAACCTTGGTTTTTGATAAGAACCAAAGACTGCTGACTTTGCATCCCCTAGTATCCTCTATGTGTAACTTAGGGTATAAAAGCCCCTGTTAAAAATAAAGCTATGGGCCTTGCTC
The DNA here is from genome assembly GCF_000754665.1 of Bison bison bison. NCBI lineage: Eukaryota > Metazoa > Chordata > Mammalia > Artiodactyla > Bovidae > Bison > Bison bison. The sequence goes on along the minus strand of NW_011419872.1, from coordinate 419 downwards.
ACCAACGCTTGGTCTCCCCATGTCATTCTTTCTTTAACTTCCAGCTGAGTCTCCATCTGGAGCGCGGAACCCACCACGCTTACTAATTATGCCTGGGCTTCTAAGACCCACTCGAGAAGGTGTCTAGGGTGAGGCACCTTCCGCTATTCGAGAGGGCGCCTGCGGCCTACGTAAGTGGTGCAAACTTCTTGTCTTGAAGTTTTATTGGTCTCCCGCGTAAACCAAGCTACTCAGCTTCTTTTCTCCACTGAATTTTCCTACTGAGCTATCCTCATTCTATTGTTCTCTATATCTCTAATTAGCATATAAATAGTCGCCGACGCCGTCTCCCCTTCGAATACCCTGGATCAGCCGGGGCTGGTCCTCGGCACCCAGGGATGGGGGAGCCTGGTGGGCTGCCGTCTATGGGGTCGCACAGA
>NW_011419871.1:0-945 GCF_000754665.1 Bison bison bison | reverse complement strand
GGACCTAGGAGCCAGGCGTCCTTGCAGAGGGCTTAGGGGCTGGGGGTGTGCACACTGCCAAAGCCTCCCGCAGGGAGAGCTCTTTCCGAGGGAAAGGAAGCGCCCCAGGCTGCATTCCCAAGCTGGTGCTTCCCCGCCCAGACTGAGGGCTGCACGGGGGGAATCAGGGTCCCGGTGCCCCTGGCTTGGGGAGGCAGCTCCACAGCCAGAGTGGTGCTCCGTTTGTGCCCAGAAAGCGCCTGCCAGACCGGGCCTTCGCTGGAGCTGTCCTCCCGCCTAGAGGCAGGTGGATGTGCTGTGCAGGCTTCCGCTGTGCGTTTGGGCTCCCTAGCACAGCCGCAGCGCAGGGGACCAGCCCATCGATCAGTGAGCTCCGGGCAGTACTTTGGTCCCACGGTTTGGAGCCCAATGCCCAGAACAGGGAGAGAAGAGGCCGGCTGCCGGCGGGTGCTTGCAAGCCTTTTACTGGGAAGGACCGAGTGAGCTTCCACACCGGCGGAGCTCCAGCTCTGCGCCCAGGCGCGATAGCACAGAGCCCCGGCCGAGAGGCTGCTCTGGCCTGGGCGAGGCTCCCCAAGGCCTGCCCAGCTTCTAGCGTTCGCGCCCGGGAAGGAGCAGGCTGCGGGAGTGTGGGAGACGTGACCGGTGCCTGACTGCTGCCTCAGCTCAGCTCTCGCCTCCCTTCGGACCTAGGAGCCAGGCGTCCTTGCAGAGGGCTTAGGGGCTGGGGGTGTGCACACTGCCAAAGCCTCCCGCAGGGAGAGCTCTTTCCGAGGGAAAGGAAGCGCCCCAGGCTGCGTTCCCAAGCCGGTGCTTCCCCGCCCAGACTAAGCGCCGCACGGAGGGAATCAGGGTCCCGGTGCCCCTGGCTTGGGGAGGCAGCTCCACAGCCAGAGTGGTGCTCCGTTTGTGCCCAGAAAGCGCCTGCCAGACCGGGCCTTCCCT
>NW_011419870.1:4931-5261 GCF_000754665.1 Bison bison bison | reverse complement strand
AGGACACCCTGGGGTCCCTCGACTTGCGCAGGTGACCTCAGGGGGCTGGCTTCTCATGGAGGCTCTGAGAAGTCAGGGAAACTGGAGGTGGGAGGGGCCTCTCGGCACTCCACTGGGTTTGGTGCATTGGAAGAGGGCCTCATCTCCAGTTGAGGCAGGAACCTCAGGGTTCCTCTGATTTCAGACTCCGATCCCAGGGTCCCTGCAGACTTGGGAAAGGAGAGTCAGGCCTCGTCTGGTGTTGAGGCATGGAACTCCGCTTGCCTCTCGAGGTGTTCCCGGGGAGGCAGGCCAGTTGTCGAGCGGTATTTGGAAACTGGGGGTTTTTAC
>NW_011419870.1:0-697 GCF_000754665.1 Bison bison bison | reverse complement strand
GGCCGGAAAAACCTATTCAGGCAGGCTAGAGGATTCCAAAGGAGTTTGTAGGTTAAACACTGTCACACCCAGGAATTATTAACTGGAACTGTCAGCTAACTCTTTTTCAGAGAGAAGTAGTGGGGGAGAGCCCCCCGTAAAGTCAGAGGTTTAGGTGAAAGCACAAGCAGAAAGTAGGCAGACTCTGGTTTTGGGGGTATATGCTCGAGAATTTCCAGGGGGACTCCTGAAGCTCGATCCCGCCTTTGCGTATGCCGAGCCTCGTTCCTCATGACCTTTGTCATGGGCGGAGTTCCTCACTGGCTCCCAGCAGTGATAGAATTCCAGTTGAGCTATTCCAGATCCTGAAAGATGATGCTGTGGAAAGTGCTGCACTCAATATGCAATATGCAATATGCACTCAATATGCAATATGCCGACTCATGGCAGTAGGGGAATCTGGCCTCGAGACGTGTTGAAGAAGGTCTCTCGAGGTCTTTCTCGGGTTGAGGCAGGACACCCTGGGGTCCGTCGACTTGTGCAGGTGACCTCAGGGGCCTTCTCATGGTGGCTCTGAGAAGTCAGGGAAACTGGAGGTGGGAGGGGCCTCTCGGCACTCCACTGGGTTTGGTGCATTGGAAGAGGGCCTCATCTCCAGTTGAGGCAGGAACCTCAGGGTTCCTCTGATTTCAGACTCCGATCGCAAGGTCCCTGCAGA
>NW_011419869.1:0-581 GCF_000754665.1 Bison bison bison | reverse complement strand
ATACCATTTGTAATAGCCTCAACAAGTCTCAAATACCCAGGAATAAACCTAAATTATCAAACATTATTAAAAGAAACTGAAGACCATCTTTAAAGAAAAATGGAGAAATACTCTATGTTCATGGATTAGAAGACTCATAAACATGTTCATTCTTCCCCAAATCAATCTACAGATTCAGTAAACCAAAACCCCACAATTTTTTTGTTTTTTGAAAACTGGCAAGTGTATTAAAAGTATTGATACATACAGAAGAGCAAAGGGCTTTAAACAGCCAAGACAACTGTTAAGGGAAAAAAAAAAAGTATATGCCACCAAAGACATTATTATGCTACAATAACTGAGGCAGTGTGGTATTTAAGAGAAGTGAAGAGATCAATGAAGAGAGGCAAGAAACTGACCCACAAATGTATTTACTCATATACAGCAGTCACGTCATTAATAACAAAAATACATTATGGAGCAGTGGCACAAACTGTATTTCTAATCAATAGTACTGGTTTTCTAAATGGAGAAAAATTATTTTTGACTCCTACTTCACATCATATCACAAAGGGAAAAAAAAATTTACTACTTTGGGTGAG
>NW_011419868.1:0-549 GCF_000754665.1 Bison bison bison | reverse complement strand
TAATGTTCATTACAGTATTATTTCCTCGGAAGGCACGACATGCAACATTTTTTAATTATAGCAAAAACGGAAAAAAGAAAAAAAAGAATAAAAAAAGTATAAAAGCAAGCAGTCTCTAAAGATGTGGTCAAATTACTCAGTATTTGTAAAGGAAAATCTTCAGTATAAGTAAACAAAGCAAGAACCACATATCAGAACCAAGTTATATGTTAAAATTCAAGTAACAGAAAGTATTTTATAGTGAAAGACTAACACACCCTGATATTTTATCTCTCCAGCTCAGGAACTCAGAATTACTTTTTTTTGTTTTTAAATAAATTTTATTTATTTTACAATATTGTATTAGTTTTGCCAAATATCAAAATGAATCCGCCACAGGTATACCTGTGTTCCCCATCCTGAACCCTCCTCCCTCCTCACTCCCCATACCCTCCCTCTGGGTTGTCCCAGTGCACCAGACCCAAGCATCCAGTATCATGCACTGAACCTGGACTAGCGACTCATTTCATACATGATATTATACATGTTTCAATGCCATTCTCCCAAATC
>NW_011419867.1:0-671 GCF_000754665.1 Bison bison bison | reverse complement strand
TCCCACCTCCAGTTTCCCTGGCTTCTCAGAGCCACCATGACGAAGCCCCCTGAGGTCACCTGCACAAGTCGAGGGAACCCAGGGTTTCCTGCCTCAACCCGGGAAAGGCCTCGATAGACCTTCTTCAACACGTCTCGAGGCCAGATTTCCCTACCATGGCTCGGGAGCAGTGACGCGCTCCCCCTCGCCACTCGCATGGAACGACCCGACTTCCCTGGCGTCCCCATGTAGAGGTCTCACTAACCTCGCCGTCGTACCTCGTGAGAAACCGTCACACTGGGGCCGCCGCTCGAGAACAACCCCGACGATTCCCCCGTCATCGAGAGATGAGGGCCTTTCGTCTCCCTGCATGGCCTAGAGACCAATCTCGCGACCTCTCTCCAAACGCCTCAGGAGGCTTGACTCCCTTGAGTCCACCCAGTGAGCTCCAAGGATACCCGTCGCGATTTGAGAGCAGACGGGGTTCTTTGCTTCCACTCGAGATGAATGCCTGTCTCCCCGGGTGCGTCTGGAATGCAACCCCGAGATCCCTGTCGCCCTTGGAGAGGAACATTGGCTTCTGGACACAAGCCTAGATGAGGTCTCTTGGCCCTGCAGTCACTCGAGAGCAATCCCCAGCTTTCCTTCGCAACTCGAGTGGAAGATTGGACTTGCCTGGGCCAACACAAGAG
>NW_011419866.1:0-502 GCF_000754665.1 Bison bison bison | reverse complement strand
AGCCATCTCATCCTCTGTCACCCCTTTTCCTCCTGCCCCCAATCCCTCCCAGCATCAGAGTCTTTTCCAATGAGTCAACTCTTCGCATGAGGTGGCCAAAGTACTGGAGTTTCAGCTTTAGCATCATTCCTTCCAAAGAAATCTCAGGACTGATCTCCTTCAGAGTGGACTGGTTGGATCTCCTTGCAGTCCCAGGGACTCTCAAGAGTCTTCTCCAACACCACACTTCAAAAGCATCAATTCTTTGGTGCTCAGCCTTCTTCACAGTCCAACTCCCACATCCATACATGACCACAGGAAAAACCATAGCCTTGACTAGACAAACATTTGTTGGCAAAGGAATGTCTCTGCTTTTGAATATGCTATCTAGGCTGGTCATAACTTTCCTTCCAAGGAGTAAGCATCTTTTAATTTCATGGCTGCAGTCACCATCTGCAGTGATTTTGGAGCCCCCAAAAAATAAAGTCTGACACTGTTTCCACTATTTCCCCATCTATTTCCC
>NW_011419865.1:0-588 GCF_000754665.1 Bison bison bison | reverse complement strand
GCTGTGATAGATCAGAATCCTTCTAACACAGAGGAAGCTGTGGGTTAGGAGTGAGGTGGGATGGTTTTTCAGTGGTACATAAGAATTATTATTATTTATTTTAATTTTTGCACCCAGAGATTAAATCGTGGATGATGACAAAGACAAGTATCTGTTACACTGGCACACAAAGCCCTGCCTATCCTATCCAACTTTCCTGCCCAGCTCCATTCTGCAGTGGCTGCTGTTTGGTTTTTCAGCCGTATCATGCCCTTTCACACCTCTCTGCTTTTTCATTAGCTATTTCTATGGCTGGAATGGTTTTCCCTCTCTTCTCTACCTGGTGAAGAAGTTGAAAGTGTTAGTCACTCAGTCATGTCTGCCTCTTTGTGACCCCATTGCCTGTAGCCCGCCAGGCTTCTCTGTCCCTGGGATTCTTCAGGAAAGAATCCTGGGGTGGGTAGCCATTCACTTCTCCATGCAATCTTCCCAAGCCAGGGATCAGACCCGGGTCTCCTTCATTGCAGGTGGATTCTTTACCGTCTCCTCCTGACCAAATGCCATTTGTTTTATGAGCTCCTTCCCTCCAACTGATGTTGGCTACTTTTC
>NW_011419864.1:0-621 GCF_000754665.1 Bison bison bison | reverse complement strand
GAAGCAAAAAGCAAAGGAGAAAAGGAAAGATATAAACACCTGAATGCAGAGTTCCAAAGATTAGCAAGAAGAGATAAGAAAGCCTTCAGCGATCAATGCAAAGAAATAGAGGAAAACAACAGAATGGCAAAGACTAGGGATCTCTTCAAGAAAATCAGAGATACCAAAGGAACATTTCATGCAAAGATGAGCTCGATAAAGGACAGAAATGGTATGGACCTAACAGAAGCAGAAGATATTAAGAAGAGATGGCAAGAATACACAGAAGAACTGTACGAAAAAGATCTTCACGACCAGATAATCACAATGGTGTGATCACTGACCTAGAGCCAGACATCCTGGAATGTGAAGTCAAGTGGGCCTTAGAAAGCATCACTATGAACAAAGCTAGTGGAGGTGATGGAACTCCAGTTGAGCTATTCCAAATCCTGAAAGACGATGCTGTGAAAGTGCTGCACTCAATATGCCAGCAAATTTGGAAAACTCAGCAGTGGCCACAGGACTGGAAAAGGTCAGTTTTCATTCCAATCCCAAAGAAAGGCAATGCCAAAGAATGCTCAAACTACCGCACAATTGCACTCATCTCACACGCTAGTAAAGTAATGCTCAAAATTCTCCAAG
>NW_011419863.1:0-547 GCF_000754665.1 Bison bison bison | reverse complement strand
TTTGTGGGGCGCATCAAGGGTGCCAAGGACCGTTTCGACCTCCAATTCCTAACGTGGGACTTCTCCTTAGACGCTGTAGCGGGAAAGGGCTTCATCTTGAGATGACGGGGTAACCACGTGGCTTTTCTCGAGTTGCGGCGGGATTCTCGAGTTACGACGGGGAATTCAGGATGCCTCTTGTGTTGGCGCAGGGAAGTCCAATCTTCCATTCGAGTTGCGAAGGAAAGCTGGGGATTGCTCTCGAGTGACTGCAGGGCCAATAGACCTCATCTAGGCTTGTGGCCAGAAGCCAATGTTCCTTCCCAGGGGCGACCGGGATCTCGGGGTTGCATTCCAGACGCACCCGGGGAGACAGGCGTTCATCTCGAGTGGAAGCAAAGAACCCCGCTCTGCTCTCGAGTCGCGACGGTTATCTCTTGGAGCTCACTGGGTGGACTAAAGGGAGTCAAGCCTCCTGAGGCGTTTGGAGAGAGGTCGCGAGGTTGGCCTCTGGGCCATGCAGGAGACGAAGGGCCTCATCTCCGCGATGACGGGGAATCTCGAGGTG
>NW_011419862.1:0-521 GCF_000754665.1 Bison bison bison | reverse complement strand
AAACGACTGAGCGACTAAACAACCTACAACAGCAAGGAAAAATAAAACTATTAAAAATACAAACATATGGAGGCTGAACAACACACTTCTGAATAACCAACATATAGCAGAAGAAATCAGAAAAGAAATGAAAATATGCATAGATACAAACAAAAATGAAAACACGATATGAATGAAAATGAAATGAAAACCAATGGGATTCAGAAAGCAGTGCTAAGGGGAAGATTCATAAAAATACAAGCTTATCTGAAGAAACAAGAGAAACCTCAAATAAATGACCTAACGTCCCAGCTAAAGCAATGAGAAAAAGAAGAAATGAAGAACCCCGGGGTTAGCAGAAGGAAAGAAATCATAAAAATTAGGGAAGAAATAAGTGAAAAAGAAAGGAAACTGTTACAAAAATCAGCGAAAGGAAGACAGTTCTTTAAGAAGATTAAAAAAGAAAAAAAAAGACAAGCCATTAGCCAGATTCATCAAGAAAGAAAGGGAGAAGGATCAATTCAACAAATTAAAATGAAAAT
>NW_011419861.1:0-685 GCF_000754665.1 Bison bison bison | reverse complement strand
GTCGTGCGGACTCGAAGGCTTGAGTCTGTGTGTTCCACACCATTCTCACCTGCAGCCTTCTTTCAGAACAAGCTCCCCTGCTCTGTCCAGTGATGTTCTGTGGCTGGAAATGTTAGTACGGCTCCTCATTTCTCGTTCTCTGCCTCCACTATGAGCACTGAGTCCTCCCCAGAGTGTCTCCTGTGGACGACCCTGGGCCGTGAAATGTGCTTTCTCCTGGGCTCCCCTGACTCTGGTGGCCCTGGGCAGGTTCCCTACTCTGCTTTCCTCTTGGTGGCATTTTGTGCCCAAGCTTAAGAGACTGTGTCTTCCTGCTTCCAGCTCCAGGTTTCAGATAGAGCAATTTCAGGAACTGTTTGGTGAGCGAGTGAGTGAATGGAAAGTGAATACTGATGTCTCCTCTGTCACCTTACTCCTTTCTCTCAGGGCCTCTCAGCTCACTGCTCTGCCCTCCTTTTCCTGCCCAGGTTGTCTTGTCAAAGAGGGAAAATCCCACATGGGAAGCCGATGTTCCAGCCCCTGCTGGAGGAGAATCCCAAGCCCTGGGGAGGCTACAGCCTCAGTGTGGGTGCACTTTGTTTGCTGGCAGCAGAATGTTCTTCCTGTGGTGGGCGAGGGATTTCAGTTCAAGTAACTCAGATGTTGAGCATCAGCCTCTAGGTCCTAGAAACGTCAGGCATGGCCT
>NW_011419860.1:0-771 GCF_000754665.1 Bison bison bison | reverse complement strand
GTTGCTATCAAAGCTGATATTCCTAGGATAAGCAAGACCACAAACCGTCGCGATCGCATTAAATCCTGCAGTTGTTGTAACACAGTAAGACCATAGCTATCATATAGGCACCATAAGATAGGATGGGCATTGTAACACCACAAAGGAGCAAAAATTACATTGAGGGTTTAAACAAGATGAAAGCATACATTGTTCACAAGTCACTACGTTAGGTCCACCTGAATAATTCATGCCTACATTAAGTTTGTTGGAGTCATTAGTAAAAGGAAAACATAAGGCAAGGGTGGATAAGCTAAAACAGAGTAAGTAGAATTATTTTCTGGTTGGAGTTCACGCTGCAGTAGCCCTGTCAGTCTCGCCGGGATCTCGATGTTTATCTTGTTTCCCCTGCTGGCCGGCGCCGCGCTGGTCTGGACGGCACTTTGTGGGTGCACTCTCTTCTCTGGCCCTCACTCGCTGCACAAACTTCTTTGCTCTAGGTCGCGGGGTGCAGCGAGGAGGGTGCGGGGCGAGGCTGGAGGCGCAGAGGCGAGAGCTGCCTAGTGGGCGGGGCAAGCAAGTGCGCTCCGCGAACCTGGCTTGTCTGGAACCCAAATTGGTGAATCTGCGTCCTGTGGAAAAATACAAGCACATCCTCGACCGCTAGTTAATAATGAGTCAGGACCCTTCCATTGTCCTGAGAGAAGGTCCTTCCGTTTGACTAATGGCTTTGCATTCAATTGCTCTGGGCACCAATGGCGAAGCATTGCAGTAGTTCCGGCGGAATCGGCA
>NW_011419859.1:0-806 GCF_000754665.1 Bison bison bison | reverse complement strand
GCATATTCATGTTGCTCTAGGATTAGCACAAGGTACAAGAACAAACAGAAGCCTTCCTTTGTGCTATTTTAGGAACAAGGAAAATAAAATAATACCTTCCAAATGGAGGAACAGCCTAGCTTTCTGTGACACAAGAATGGGCTCATAACACCTCGGCTGTAACTGTTTCAAATGGAATCCTATTACAGTGTAGAGGATATTTATCAGTGTATTTGAGGAACCCTTTCTTCTAAGTCCCCCCAGGGGGAGATCCACAGGCTCAGGCAGGCTCCTCTCAAACTCTCCTATTCCACCCTGGCAGGTCCCAGGGACTCCCCCCACCCCACCACCTCTCCTCTTGGTAATTGTCACCACCACCCCAAGCTATCAAGTTTCTCACCCCTTCCTGAGGGGCTCTGGAAACTGGTCTCTTTATGCCCACCTGTTGGACTGCACCTCACAGACCTACAAAGCCTATATTTGCCCAGCTTCAAGACTGACGAAAGCCTGGATTGAGCAACAGAGGGCTTCCCCGGTGGCTCAGCGGTGAAGAATCCACTAGCAATGCAGGAGACACAGGAGATGGGGGTTCGATCCCTGCACCAGGAAGATCCCCTGGAGAAGGGAATGGCAAACCCACTCCAGTATTCTTGACCAGAGAATCCCATGAACAGAGGGACCTGCCGGGCTACAACCCATAAAGTTGCAAAGAGTCAGGCCTGACTGAAGTGCCTTAGCCTGCACACATGGATCAGGCAACAGAGACTTCAGTGGTTTGACAGATGGGGAGCTTCTGTGTCTGAAGCAAAGTCCTGGAGCGACCTCCC
>NW_011419858.1:0-585 GCF_000754665.1 Bison bison bison | reverse complement strand
AACTCGAATGGAAGATTCGGACTTCCCTGGGCCAACACATGAGGCATCCCGAATTCCCCGTCGTAACTCGAGAATCCCGCCGCAACTCGAGAAAAACCACGTGGTTCCCCCGTCATCGCAAGACGAAGCCCTTTCCCGCTACAGCGTCTCAGGAGAAGTCCCACGTTAGGAATTGGAGGTCGAACGGTACTTGGCACCCTCGATGCGCCCCCACCAAAGTTCCCCGGCATCCCGGTCTCCCTGGAGAGGAACACCGAGGTTTTCCGGCACCACTTCCTCTGAGCCCCTTCTACCCTCCTGATCTCCACAGGAGGGTCGACTCCCCTGCTTTGTCTGGAAGGGGTTCCCGACCTTCCGGTCGCACCTCAGGATGAGGCCGGTCTCACGACGACATTCCAGACGTGGCCTCGTGGGTGCTTCCACATTGCGAAGCACCCCGATTTCCCGGTCCCCTCTTGGTAAGAACCCGATGCCCGGACACCTCTCCGAACTCCACCCTGTGAATGAAGTCAACACGAAGGGGCAGTGACTCGCCCGTGCATCGTCCGGAAAAGACCCCCAGGTTCCAAATACCACTCGACAAGT
>NW_011419857.1:0-577 GCF_000754665.1 Bison bison bison | reverse complement strand
AAAACATCTATTTCTGCTTTATTGACTATGCCAAAGCCTTTGACTGTGTGGATCACAATAAACTGTGGAAAATTCTGAAAGAGATGGGAATACCAGACCACCTGATCTGCCTCTTGAGAAATTTTGTATGCAGGTTCAGGAAGCAACAGTTAGAACTGGACATGGAACAACAGACTGGTTCCAAATAGGAAAAGGAGTACGTCAAGGCTGTATATTGTCACCCTGCTTATTTAACTTATATGCAGAGTACATCATGAGACACGCTGGACTGGAAGAAACACAAACTGGAATCAAGATAGCCAGGAGAAATATCAATAACCTCAGAGATGCAGACGACACCACCCTTATGGCAGAAAGTGAAGAGGAACTAAAAAGCCTCTTGATGAAAGTGAAAGTGGAGAGTGAAAAAGTTGGCTTAAAGCTCAGCATTCAGAAACTAAGATCATGGCATCTGGTCCCATCACTTCATGGGAAATAGATGGGGAAACAGTGGAAACAGTGTCAGACTTTATTTTCTGGGCTCCAAAATCACTGCAGATGGTGACTGCAGCCATGAAATTAAAAGACGCTTACTCCT
>NW_011419856.1:0-504 GCF_000754665.1 Bison bison bison | reverse complement strand
AATTGGGGGCGTTCAGATGGAGAAGCCTGGGGCCTGGTCACCAGTCCCGTGTGTGTCAGTGAGAGTGAGAGACGAGAGAGGAAGCAGCCGCGGGGCAGGAGGAGCCGCTGTGCTCTGAAGACAGTGGGCCACAGCGGCTGGTGCGAGGGGGGGGTGTCTCCAGGAGGCAGCTCTGGAGGGGTCACAGCAGTGACTTAGCAGCACAGGTGGGGCCTCAGAGTGGGGCTTGTGGGGCAGTGTGGGCTGGGTGGGGGGCACTGTGCTGCCTCAGGAGGGAGGGAGTGGGGACTGAAAACTGGCTCACAGGCAGGGCAGGCACGGCGTATTTGGTGGGACCTCCCAGAGGAATTGGTCACCTTGTTTCTGAGACGTTCTCCCGGAGGAAAGAGCTTCGGGTGAGGAGGGGGAGAGAGATGGAGGTTGCACCCCGCGAGGGGACTGGGAGGTGATGGTTGGGGATTGACCCAACCCGGAGGCCTCTGTGGCCCTCAGAGGACCCTCGAG
>NW_011419855.1:0-600 GCF_000754665.1 Bison bison bison | reverse complement strand
GTTCTCGAGCGGCGGCCCCAGTGTGCGGTTTCTCACGAGGTACGACGGCGAGGTCGGTGAGCCTCTCATGGGGCGCCAGGGAAGTCGGGTCTCCATGCGAGTGGCGAGGGCGAGCGCGTCATTGCTCTCGAGCCATGGTAGGGTGCCGGGGACCAGCCCCGGCTGATCCAGGGTATTCGAAGGAGAGACGGCGTAGGCGAAGATCAGGAAACAACTGCTTAATTAAATGTTAATTAAGGATGTAAAGTGTAATAGAATGAGGATAGCTCAGTGAGGAAATTCAGTGGAGAAAAGAGGATGAATAATTCAGCCAGAAGGTAAAAGAAAGAATGACATGGTGAGACCAAGTTTCGGTGAACAAGGCCCGCAGTTTATTTTTCAAAGTAGTTTTTATACCTTAAGTTATGCATAGAGGATAATGGGGGAAGGGGTAGAGTCTTGCAGCAAACCAGGCTTTCTTCCTGCAAACTTACCATATGCAAAACTTAGGTGATTTGCATCATCTTCTGGCCCGGAGGCCTGTTAACATTTTAAGACCTTTTCTTCAGAAAACTTATTTTTCTCTAAAGGTGGTTGGTCAGGAGCCACCCTCCAAAAAAG
>NW_011419854.1:0-637 GCF_000754665.1 Bison bison bison | reverse complement strand
CTGTCACACCCAGGAATTATTAACTGGAACTGTAAGCTAACTCTTTTTTTCAGAGAGAGGTAGTGGGGGAGAGCCCCTCGTAAAGTCAGAGGTTTAGGTGAAAGCACAAGCAGAAAGTAGGCAGACTCTGGTTTTGGGGGTATATGCTCGAGAATTTCCAGGGGGACTCCTGAAGCTCGATCCCGCCTTTGCGTATGCCGAGCCTTCTTCCTCATGACCTTTGTCATGGGCGGAGTTCCTCACTAGCTCCCAGCAGTGATAGAATTCCAGTTGAGCTATTCCAGATCCTGAAAGATGATGCTGTGGAAAGTGCTGCACTCAATATGCAATATGACAATATGCACTCAATATGCAATATGCCGGCTCACGGAAGTAGGGGAATCTGGCCTCGAGACGTGTTGAAGAAGGTCTCTCGAGGACTTTCTCGGGTTGAGGCGGGACACCATGGGGTCCGTCGATTTGTGCAGGTGACCTCAGGGGGCTTCTCATGGTGGCTCTGAGAAGTCAGGGAAACTGGAGGTGGGAGGGGCCTCTCGGGACTCCACTGGGTTTGGTGCATTGGAAGAGGGCCTCATCTCCAGTTGAGGCAGGAACCTCAGGGTTCCTCTGACTTCAGACTCCGATCGCAAGGTCCCTG
>NW_011419853.1:0-800 GCF_000754665.1 Bison bison bison | reverse complement strand
TCAGGGGACTGTGCACACACTGATCAGGTGGCTGATCAGGAACTGACCACCTGACTGCGCATGCAGTGATCACGTGGCAGGTTGTTCACTGATCAGGTGTTTATCATACGGTGATCACGTGACTGAGAGGCGCTGATCATGTGACTGTGCAGTCAGTGATCACGTGGCTGATCATGCACTGATATCGTGACTGAGCATGCACTTATCATGTGCCGGGAGACGGGGAGGCATTCCATTCTGGACAAAGGTCAGGAGGAAGGAGGCTCGGCATAGGCAAATGCGGCATCGAGGCTCAGGAATCCACCCGGATATTCTCGAGCATCTCCCCCCCATAAAAACCAGAGTCTGCCTACTGTATTGCTTTGTGCTCTCACCTCTGATTTCACTGGGGGCTGTCCCCCACTCCCATCTCGCTCTCTCTGTCAAAGAGTTAACTTACAGCTCCAATTCATAAAGTTCCTTGTCATTCTTCCCTTGAACTTCCAGCTGAGTCTCCATCTGGAGCGCAGAACCCACCACGCTTACTAATTATGCCTGGGCTGCTAAGACCCACTCGAGAAGGTGTCTAGGGTGAGGCACCTTTCGCTATTCGAGAGGGCGCCTGCGGCCTACGTAAGTGGTGCAAACTTCTTGTCTTGAAGTTTGATTGGTCTTCCGCGTAAACCAAGCTACTCAGTCTCTTTTCTCCACCGAATTTTCCTACTGAGCTCTCCTCATACTATTATTCTTGACATCTCTGATTAGCATATAAATAGTCGCCTAGGACATCTCTCCTTCGAATACCCTGGATCAGTTGGGGC
>NW_011419852.1:0-813 GCF_000754665.1 Bison bison bison | reverse complement strand
CATTCCAGACGCACCCGGGGAGACACGCATTCATCTCGAGTGGAAGCAAAGAACCCCGCTCTGCTCTCGAGTCGCGACGGGTATCTCTTGGAGCTCACAGGGTGGACTAAAGGGAGTCAAGCCTCCTGAGGCGTTTGGAGAGAGGTCGCGAGGTTGGCCTCTAGGCCATGCAGGAGACGAAGGCCCTCATCTCCGCGATGACGAGGGAGTCTCGGGGTGGTTCTCGAGCGGCGGCCCCAGGGTGCGGTTTCTCACGAGGTACGACGGCGAGGTCAGTGAGCCTCTCGTGGGGCGCCAGGGAAGTCGGGTCTCCATTCGAGTGGCGAGGGGAAGCGCGTCATCGCTCTCGAGTCATGGTAGGGAACGTGGCCTCGAGACGTGTGGAAGAAGGTCTCTCGAGGTCTTTCTCGGGTTGAGGCAGGAAACCCTGGCTTCCCTCGACTTGTGCAGGTGACCTCAGGGGGCTTCTCATGGTGGCTCTGAGAAGTCAGGGGAAACTGGAGGTGGGGGGGGGACGTCTCGGGACTCCACGGGGTTTGGTGCATTGGAAAAGGGCCTCATCTCCAGTTGAGGCAGGAACCTCAGGGTTCCTCTGATTTCAGACTCCGATCGCAGGGTCCCTGCAGACTGGGGACAGGAGAGTCAGGCCTCGTCTTGGGTTGAGGCATGGAACTCCGCTTGCCTCTCGAGGTGTCCCCGGGGAGAGAGGCCACTTGTCGAGCGGTATTTGGAACCTGGGGGTCTTTTCCGGACGATGCACGGGCGAGTCACTGCCCCTTCGTGTTGACTTCATTCACAGGGTGGAGTTCGGAG
>NW_011419851.1:0-504 GCF_000754665.1 Bison bison bison | reverse complement strand
TTTGTAAAGAATTTGGCTTCCACTATTGAAGCCTGAATCTGGAAAAACTGCTTCCCACCTACCCTCCCCAAATGTTAGGAGCCGTGTTAGGCATTACTGACAAAATGGAGGCACGGCCCCAACCCCCTCTCCTCATCCCGCAGACGTAGTCCTGGGATGAAGGAGTTAGGTCTTGTGATTCTGACTTGTTCTTTCTTCGGTTGAGTTGGCTGGAAAGAATGTTAAGGTGCTTATTGTTCTTGAGAGAAGCATGAGAAAGCACAAAGCCTTCTGCAGTTGTGCCCAGAAAATAATCTATAAAGTAACCACTGACATTTGTTCAAGGATCTTTACAAAGAATGTTCCAGGATGAGCACATAGGCCGCAGCTTGAGGCCATGGGAAGGATTGTTATCTGAGACCTGTTTGTGAGGGGAATGTTTATGGCAAAGGAAGTTTGCTGAGCTTAGGGTTTAGGAATAATTAAGAATAGCTAGAAGCCTTTTTAGGAGATAGTGAGCTTAGG
>NW_011419850.1:0-710 GCF_000754665.1 Bison bison bison | reverse complement strand
AATGCCCATCCACTTGTCTTTTCTGAGAAATAGTGAGTACATCACCATGTCCATTCAAGTGGGAGAAACACTTGTTGTGCTGGGGGAGAGAACCAGAAGGCTCCTATTCTGCCCCTTAATTGGATAAGTTACCTAAAACTCTTTGAGCTTTAGTTTGCTCAAACTTAACATAAATGATGCTACTTACTAACCAGCACAAGACATGGCATATAGCACCCTTAATAAAGGTAATTTCCTTCCTTCAAAGGGCCTAAGGCAGCCTAGACATCAGTCACCTCCCCACAAGCAGATGCGACCCCCATTTTCCATTTAATTTTTGCAGCCTCCAGAAGGTGTGCATTCCTGAAAGAATGCCATCACTTGGCCTTAGGCCCTTTCTGACCTGACATTCATACCGCCATCATTTTAAAAGGAGATAATGAAGAAAGCAAATGTATTCTTAAATTCAGGAAGAGATTCTCCTAATTAATATGTAGAAATGTTAAAAAGATATATGTTTATATGGGTTGAGTTGCCTTATGCCCCCAGGTTTCCTTACTCTTAAGTTGATTCTTTTATTTCTAAACTACCCAAAAGTATTCATGTATTCTAAATGTATTCATTCATTGTTCAGCTTTAATAAGAATACTTTTAGGAAGAAATCTCTATCAGTTGTTACAAAGCTATATGTTCAGCTAGTCTATAAGCATAGACGGAAGGCAAAATAGGCG
>NW_011419849.1:0-615 GCF_000754665.1 Bison bison bison | reverse complement strand
GGATGCTTTAAAGATTTTTTTTTTTTCTGTCTAGCCTTTCGGCAGTTTTACTATGATGTGCTTAGATCTGAGTTTTCTGTTTAGTTTTCTTCTTGGTTTTTATGTTACTTCTTGAGTCTGGGAAAATTCCATTGCTATTTTATTTTCAAACACTGCTTCTTCATTTTCTCTCTTCTTCCAAAACTTTCTAAACTTTGTCTCATATGTCTCTTTTGCTCTTTCCTGTACTTTCCTACCTCTCTCCCCGCCTTGCTTCACTCTCAATATTTTCTCATGACTTTTTAGGTCACTAATTCTCTTTTCAGTGCCTAATTGGTTATTAAACGCATTTAGTATAATGAGAGAAATAAACTCAAAATGGATTAAAGGCCTATGTTTAAGACTGGAAACTATAATAAAACACCTAGAAGAAAACATAGGCAGAAAACTGACATAAGGACTTCCCTGGTGGTCCAGTGGCTGAGACTACACTCTTAATGCAGGGGGCTGGGTTCAATCCCTTGTCAGGGAACTAGATCCCGCATGCCACAACTAAGAGTTTGCATGCTGTAACTAAAGATCCCGCATGCCACAGCAAAGATCGAAGATCCTGTGTTCCACAACTAAGACCCAGCA
>NW_011419848.1:0-607 GCF_000754665.1 Bison bison bison | reverse complement strand
CGAACTCCACCCTGTGAATGAAGTCAACGACGAAGGGGCAGTGACTCGCCCGTGCATCGTCGGGAAAAGACCCCCAGGTTCCAAATACCGCTCGACAAGTGGCCTGTCTCCCCGGGAACACCTCGAGAGGCAAGCGGAGTTCCATGCCTCAACCCAAGACGAGGCCTGACTCTCCTGTCCCAAGTCTGCAGGGACCTTGCGATCAAAGTCTGAAGTCAGAGGAACCCTGAGGTTCCTGCCTCAACTGGAGATGAGGCCCTCTTCCAATGCACCAAACCCAGTGGAGTGCCGAGAGGCCCCTCCCACCTCCAGTTTCCCTGACTTCTCAGAGCCACCATGAGAAGCCCCCTGAGGTCACCTGCACAAGTCAAGGGAAGCCAGGGTTTCTGCCTCAACCCGAGAAAGACCTCGAGAGACCTTCTTCAACACGTCTCGAGGCCAGATTCCCCTACCGTGACTCGAGAGCAATGACGCGCTCCCCCTCGCTACTCGCATGGAGACCCGACTTCCCTGGCGCCCCACGAGAGGCTCACTGACCTCGCCGTCGTACCTAGGGAGAAACCGCACACTGTGGCCGCCGCTCGAGAACAACCCTGAGACTCCCCCA
>NW_011419847.1:0-857 GCF_000754665.1 Bison bison bison | reverse complement strand
TAACCAGAGCCTGCCTACTTTACTACTTTGTGCTCTTACCTACACCTCTGACTTTTACGGGGGGCTGTCCCCCACCACCTCTTTCGGAGTAAGGAGTTAACCTAGAGCTCCAGTCAATAAAAACGTCTTGGGTGTGACAAGAGTGTTTTAACCTACAAACTCCTCTGAAGGTTTCTCTAGCCTGCCTGACAGGCTCCTCCGGCCACATGTGATTGCTCACAGCCCCCAACCGTGAGAGGCACGAGATGCTTTAAACCCTCTAAAAACAGGTTCTTTAGAGAAGTTTAGAAAACTATAAGTATAGTGAGTGGGCTAATTAGAAATTGTGTTGATGAAGGGTTTTTCATTTGTTGAGCCAATGTTTGTTGCTAAGTCTCCATATCCCCTGCCCTTTACACACATTAATGAATATATAGAATTAACCTTTGATATTAATCACGTTAGACCTTAGGCTAAGTAAATTCTTTCCTTAACTAAAACCCACTACACCCTCACCCTGTAGGAATGTAACTTTATTTGGGTGGCGTCTGTTTTGAGAATAATCAGCCCTTGAGAAATAAGTGTCCTGATTGACTGACCGCTGTCACAAGGAGAGGGTCGTAAATTGTCAGCAGGCCCCCCTGGCCAGAAGATGATGTAACACCCCTAAGACCTCTGTATACATTTGTGTGAAGCACCTGACTTTAATAAAAGTCAGGACTGCTGTCCCCACATGACTTTTGTATAACATCTCAGTGTATAAAAACAGACTCTGGAAAATAAAGATTTGGGATCAGTTTTTCGAAATACTGGTCTCCCCATGTCGCTCTCTCTCTCACTCTGGTTGAGTCTCCATCTGGAGCGCGGAACCCACCATG
>NW_011419846.1:0-848 GCF_000754665.1 Bison bison bison | reverse complement strand
TGAGCTCCAAGAGATACCCGTCGCGACTCGAGAGCAGAGCGGGGTTCTTTGCTTCCACTCGACATGAATGCCTGTCTCCCCGGGTGTGTCTGGAATGCAACCCTGAGATCGCTGTCGCCCCTGGAGAGGAACACTGGCTTCTGGACAGAAGCCTAGATGAGGTCTATTGGCCCTGCAGTCACTCGAGAGCAATCCCCAGCTTTCCTTCGCAACTTGAAAGGAAGATTGGACTTCCCTGGGCCAACACAAGAGGCATCCTGAATTCCCCGTCGTAATTCGAGAATCCTGCTACACCTCGAGAAAAACCACGTGGTTCCCCCGTCATCGCAAGATGTAGCCCGGTGCCGCTACAGCGTCTCAGGAGAAGTCCCACTTTAGGAATTGGAGTTCGAAACGGTACTTGTCACCCTTGATGCCGACCCACAAAGTGCCCCCGACACTCCCGGTCTCCCTCGAGAGGAACACCGAAGTTTTCCGGCACCACTTCCTCTGAGCCTCTTCTACCCTCCTGATCTGGACAGGAGGGTCGACTCCTCTGCTTTGTCTGGAAGGGGTTCCCGACCTTCCGGTCGCACCTCAGGATGAGGCCGGTCTCACGACGACATTCCAGACGTGGCCTCGTGGGTGGTTCCACATTCCGAAGGACCCCGATTTCCCGGTCCCCTCTTGATAAGAACCCGATGCCCGGACACCTCTTCGAACTCCACCCTGTGAATGAAGTCAACACGAAGGGGTAGTGACTCGCCCGTGCATCGTCGGGAAAAAACCCCCAGGTTCCAAATACCGCTCGACAAGTGGCCTGTCTCCCCGGGAACACCTCGAGAGGCAAGCGGAGTTCCATGCCTCAA
>NW_011419845.1:0-592 GCF_000754665.1 Bison bison bison | reverse complement strand
GGCTTCTGGACACAAGCCTAGATGAGGTCTGTTGGCCCTGCAGTCACTCGAGAGCAATCCCCAGCTTTCCTTCGCAACTCGAACTGGAAGATTGGACTTCCCTGGGCCAACACAAGAGGCATCCCGAATTCCCCGTCGTAAGTCGAGAATCCCGCCTCAACTCGAGAAAAACCACGTGGTTCCCCCGTCATCGCAAGATGAAGCCCTTTCCGCTACAGCGTCTCAGGAGAAGTCCCACGTGAGGAATTGGAGGTCGAAACGGTACTTGGCACCCTTGACTGCGCCCCCGCAAAGTTCCCCGGCATCCCGGTCTCCCTGGAGAGGAACACCGAGGTTTTCCGGCACCACTTCCTCTGAGCCCCTTCTACCCTCCTGATCTCCACAGGAGGGTCGACTCCCCTGCTTTGTCTGGAAGGGGTTCCCGACCTTCCGGTCGCACCTCAGGATGAGGCCGGTCTCACGACGACATTCCAGACGTGGCCTCGTGGGTGCTTCCACATTGCGAAGCACCCCGATTTCCCGGTCCCCTCTTGGTAAGAACCCGATGCCCGGACACCTCTCCGAACTCCACCCTGTGAATGAAGTCAACACG
>NW_011419844.1:0-515 GCF_000754665.1 Bison bison bison | reverse complement strand
CCCTCGAGAGGAACACCGAGGTTTTCCGTCACCACTTCCTTTGAGCCCCTTCTACCCTCCTGATCTGGACAAGAGGGTCGACTCCCCTGCTTTTTATGGAAGGAGTTCCCGACCTTCCGGTCGCACCTCAGGATGAGGCCTGTCTCACGACGACTTTCCAGACTGGCCTCGTGGGTGGTTCCACATTCCGAAGGACCCCGATTTCCGACTCCCCTCTTGATAAGAACCCGATGCCTCGGACACCTCTTCGAACTCCACCCTGTGAATGAAGTCAACACGAAGGGGCAGTGACTCGCCCGTGCATCGTCGGGAAAAGACCCCCAGGTTCCAAATACCGCTCGACAAGTGGCCTGTCTCCCCGGGAACACCTCGAGAGGCAAGCAGAGTTCCATCCCTCAACCCAAGACGAGGCCTGACTCTCCTATCCCAAGTCTGCAGGGACCTTGCGATCGGAGTCTGAAGTCAGAGGAACACTGAGGTTCCTGCCTCAACTGGAGATGAGGCCCTCTTCCAAT
>NW_011419843.1:0-573 GCF_000754665.1 Bison bison bison | reverse complement strand
AAATAAGAAAACAAAAGACAGTAAGTAGACTCCAACTTATAGGGCTTAATTCAAATTTATAAATGAATGTGTAAATAAATTGGTAAGTGAAGAATTTAAACCTGAAATCTATCATTTCATATAATTCTCCTATTTTGTTACCATGATAGCTAAAATAAATAGGTACAAATAAATGCTTTTGGTTAAACAACAACATCTGAACATTGAAACATAGAAAATAAAAGCCTCTAATCAAAAAAGAAGGAAATGCTGCAGAAAAAAAAAGCCCAATCCAATCTTTTTTTTTGTTTTATGGATAGTGGGTTTCAAATAAAAATAAGAAAAGGAAAAGGAAAATAAGAGACAGAAGAATTGAAGTATAAGTTCATAGTAAAATGTCAGGAACATAACACTTCTACAAATAGCATCCTTATTTTGCAAAATGTATAAGCAAGATAAGCCTGATTCACTAGTCCTTATTAGCATTTTGATTTTAGTGTTACAAGGAAAAGGGAATTTGGTAATCTGGCAATGGTTGTAGCAGAAATTAACTAAAATAGATGCTTTGCTAAAATGAGAACCAAATAGCAATGT
>NW_011419842.1:0-549 GCF_000754665.1 Bison bison bison | reverse complement strand
TCCTGGGCACAAACGGAGCAACACTCTGGCTGTGGAGCTGCCTCCCCAGGCCAGGGGCACCGGGACCCTGATTCCCTCCGTGCGGCGCTTAGTCTGGGCGGGCAAGCAGCAGCTTGGGAATGCAGCCTGGGGCGCTTCCTTTCCCTCGGAAAGAGCTCTCCCTGCGGGAGGCTTTGGCAGTGTGCACACCCCCAGCCCCTAAGCCCTCTGCAAGG
This sequence comes from Bison bison bison, assembly GCF_000754665.1. Taxonomy (NCBI): domain Eukaryota; kingdom Metazoa; phylum Chordata; class Mammalia; order Artiodactyla; family Bovidae; genus Bison; species Bison bison. The sequence continues at coordinate 334 of NW_011419842.1, read as the reverse complement.
ACGCCTGGCTCCTAGGTCCGAAGGGAAGGCGAGAGCTGAGCTGAGGCACCAGTCAGGCACCAGTCACGTCTCCCACACTCCCGCAGCCTGCTCCTTCCCGGGCGCGAACGCTAGAAGCCGGGCAGGGCTTGGGGAGGCTCGCCCAGGCCAGAGCAGCCTCTCGGCCGGGGCTCTGTGCTATTGCGCCTGGGCGCAGAGCTGGAGCTCTGCCGGTGTGGAAGCTCACTCGGTTCTTCCCAGTAACAGGCTTGCAAGCACCCGCCGGCAGCCAGCCTCTTCTCTCCCGCGTTCCGGGCATTGGCTCCAAACCTGGGACCAAAGGACTGCCCGGAGC
>NW_011419841.1:3873-4406 GCF_000754665.1 Bison bison bison | reverse complement strand
GAGGGACCCCAGGGTGTCCTGCCTCAACCCGAGAAAGACCTCGAGAGACCTTCTTCAACACGTCTCGAGGCCAGATTCCCCTACTATGACTTGAGAGCAATGACGCGCTCCCCCTCGCCATTCGCATGGAGACCCGACTTCCTTGGCGCCCCACGAGAGGCTCACTGACCTCGCCGTCGTACCTCGCGAGAAACCGCACACTGGTGCCGCCGCTCGAGAACAACCCCGAGCCTCAACCGTCATCGCTACTTGAGGGCCTGTTGGGGGCCAGAGTGAGGTACTCCGCCCGTGACAAAGGTCATGAGGAAGGAGGCTCGACATACACAAAGGCGGGATCGAGCCTCAGGAGTCCCCCCTGGAAATCCTCGAGCGTCTACCCCCATAACCAGTGCTTCCCTACTTTACTACTTTGTGCTCTTACCTACACCTCTGACTTTACGGGGGGCTGTCCCCCACCACCTCTTTCGGAGAAGGAGTTAACCTAGAGCTCCAGTCAATAAAAACTCTTGGGTGTGACAAGAGTGTTTTAACCT
>NW_011419841.1:0-690 GCF_000754665.1 Bison bison bison | reverse complement strand
CTGCCTCAACCCGAGAAAGACCTCGAGAGACCTTCTTCAACACGTCTCGAGGCCAGATTCCCCTACTATGACTTGAGAGCAATGACGCGCTCCCCTCGCCATTCGCATGGAGACCCGACTTCCTTGGCGCCCCACGAGAGGCTCACTGACCTCGCCGTCGTACCTCGCGAGAAACCGCACACTGGGGCCGCCGCTCGAGAACAACCCCGAGCCTCAACCGTCATCGCGACTTGAGGGCCTGTTGGGGGCCAGAGTGAGGTACTCCGCCCGTGACAAAGGTCATGAGGGAGGAGGCTCGACATACACAAAGGCGGGATCGAGCCTCAGGAGTCCCCCTGGAAATCCTTGAGCGTCTACCCCCATAACCAGAGCTTCCCTACTTTACTACTTTGTGCTCTTACCTACACCTCTGACTTTACGGGGGGCTGTCCCCCACCACCTCTTTCGGAGAAGGAGTTAACCTAGAGCTCCAGTCAATAAAAACTCTTGGGTGTGACAAGAGTGTTTTAAACCTACAAACTCCTCTGAAGGTTCTCTAGCCTGCCTGACAAGCTCCTCCGGCCACATGTGATTGCTCACAGCCTCCCAACCGTGAGAGGCACGAGATGCTTTAAACCCTCTAAAAACAGGTTCTTTAGAGAAGTTAGAAAACTATAAGTATAGTGAAGTGGGCTAATTAGAAATTGTGTT
>NW_011419840.1:0-587 GCF_000754665.1 Bison bison bison | reverse complement strand
CTTGAAACACCCAAGCCACAGTGATTTGCTAAATGCCAAAACTCTCAGTTGCTCTCAGGCCCAGGTAGGACTCCCTACAGGCATGCATCTCTGATTGCCTACACAGCCCACGTGCCAAGGAAGCCAGTCCCCAGTTAGCCCGGGGGCATCCAAGATGGTCACCTGGAAGGCAGCTTCCTTCTGAGTGTCACCGGGTGCAGATCCCCTACGACAGAATCAGAGCTTTTGCTCCAGCAAGATTTCCAGAATCCTCTCTCAGATGCAGACACACACTATTGCCTCTCAGGCCCCCAGAGTCAGAGGCAAGACCCCAGAGGAAAGAAGGAGTTCACGTCAGGACTTATAGTACACACCATGGTGTATCTTTGGTAGGACAGCTATTGCCTAGACCCTGGACCCTGAAAACCAGCAGGCCTCTAACTGCCCCCAGGGGCTTCCCTGTATCCCACTCTCCTGAGGTCCCTTGGGACATGCAATTAGCTCACCTTCCTTGCTCCCTCCCCGTTTCCTCCCTCACAGGCTCATCCGGGCAGAGGGTCAGACACTTACACCCCCTTTCGCTTTCCTGTGGTTTTGCAGGTACAGCT
>NW_011419839.1:0-608 GCF_000754665.1 Bison bison bison | reverse complement strand
TCCAGTTGAGGCAGGAACCTCAGGGTTCCTCTGACTTCAGACTCCGATCGCAAGGTCCCTGCAGACTTGGGACAGGAGAGTCAGGCCTCGTCTTGGGATGAGGCATGGAACTCCGCTTGCCTCTCGAGGTGTTCCCGGGGAGACAGGCCACTTGTCGAGCGGTATTTGGAACCTGGGGGTCTTCTCCTGACGATGCACGGGCGAGTCACTGCCCCTTCGTGTTGACTTCATTCACAGGATGGAGTTCGAAGAGGTGTCCGGGCATTGGGTTCTTATCAAGAGGGGACCGGGAAATCGGGGTCCTTCGGAATCTGGAAGCACCCACGAGGCCATGTCTGGAATGTCGTCGTGAGACTGGCCTCATTCTGAGGTGTGACCGGAAGGTCGGGAACCCCTTCCAGACAAAGCAGGGGAGTCGACCCTCCTGTCCAGATCAGGAGGGTAGAAGGGGCTCAGAGGAAGTGGTGCCAGAAAACCTCGGTGTTCCTCTCGAGGGAGACCGGGATGTCGGGGCACTTTGTGGGTCGCATCAAGGGTGCCAAGTACCATTTCGACCTCCAATACCTAACGTGGACTTCTCCTGAGACACTGTAGCGGGAAAGGGCTTC
>NW_011419838.1:0-714 GCF_000754665.1 Bison bison bison | reverse complement strand
TCTAGGCCATACAGGAGACGAAGGCCCTCAACTCGCGATGATGGTGGAGTCTCAGGGTTGTTCTCGAGGGGCGGCCACAGTGTGCGATTTCTCCCTAGGTACGACGGCGAGGTCAGTGAGCCTCTCGTGGGGCGCCAGGGAAGTCGGGTCTCCATGCGAGTGGCGAGGGGGAGCGCGTCATTGCTCTCGAGTCATGGTAGGGGAATCTGGCCTCGAGACGTGTTGAAGAAGGTCTCTCGAGGTCTTTCTCGGGTTGAGGCAGAAACCCTGGCTTCCCTTGACTTGTGCAGGTGACCTCAGGTGGCTCCTCATGGTGGCTCTGAGAAGTCAGGGAAACTGGAGGTGGGAGGGGCTTCTCGGCACTCCACTGGGTTTGGTGCATTGGAAGAGGGCCTCATCTCCAGTTGAGGCAGGAACCTCAGGGATCCTCTGACTTCAGACTCCGATCGCAAGGTCCCTGCAGACTTGGGACAGGAGAGTCAGGCCTCGTCTTCGGGTTGAGGCATGGAACTCCGCTTGCCCCTCGAGGTGTTCCCGGGGAGACAGGACACTTGTCGAGCGGTATTTGGAACCTGGGGGTCTTTTCCCGACGATGCACGGGCGAGTCACTGCCCCTTCGTGTTGACTTCATTCACAGGGTGGAGTTCAAAGAGGTGTCCGGGCATCGGGTTCTTATCAAGAGGGGACCGGGAAATCGGGGTCCTTCGGAATGTG
>NW_011419837.1:0-579 GCF_000754665.1 Bison bison bison | reverse complement strand
TCTGGACTATATGGATTGAGGCATTGCTGGTGAGCATGAGATTCCTGAGGACACAGATTGGGACACCCCAGATTTGGGCAGATTGAAAGTGCATTGGGCTTTCCCTTAGTAACGCTAGCTCTTAGCAGAGCAGACGAAGCCCTCCAGTGGCTCTTGTCTCAACTCCTTAGGTATCTTTTTGTACAGTCTGCTGGACAGGATAAAAAGGATGATGCTGGCACTCCATGAATATGAAGGATTAGCTTTTCCTCGCAGGCGGGCCCTCCATCGCCTCCTTTGTTATTAAATAGACTCGTGTGGCCACTCTCAGGAGGATGTCTTGGGTTTTCTGTTCATCCCTTTATGACTTGCCACTTATACTGTTATGAGGAATGTGCACAGGTACACAGAAGTTGGGTGCTTCCCCTAGTGGTCTTGGCTCGGCAAGCATCCGGAAAACTACTCTGTTCCACCCCAGGTGGTGCCGGAATAAAAGGGAAATCAAACCAAGGTTTTAATGGTGAGGACCTGGACATCAATCTGGGATGCCATCAGGTCTAACCCTGGTGCATCTCCACCATGCCTGGGTGGTAGAACGAG
>NW_011419836.1:0-742 GCF_000754665.1 Bison bison bison | reverse complement strand
AAAAAAAAAAAGTTCTTCTATATTAAAGAAGATCTGTAGAATCTTATTCATTCTTATTGACAAGTTAAGGGAAGAAGGGTTCACTACAGACCCTTCTTAAAATATCACCAGAATCATCATTTAGAGGGAACCCTACCGACCGCAGATGGCTACGGGCGTGTAAGCCAAAATATGGCTTTCATCTCCTCTGAAATACAGACCTGATAAGAGCATGCCTGGTGAAATGCCAGTCAACTAGTATTTGTAAATGCATGATTATTCTTTTAACAGATCTTCTTACTCTGAAAAACTTTCAATGTAGAACATTTAGACAGATTCTTTTTAAAAACAAACAAAAATTAAACTATCTATAAGCTCAGGTTCCTGAGAGGTTAGCATTTGTTTCTAAGCAGCTTTCTACTTTTTCTGTGTGCGTATTCCTCTATGTACGTACACAAACAATATGCTATGCTTTAAAACCCGCAGAAAACAATAGCATATGGTACATAGTATTTTCTGATCTGCCTTTTACAGCCATTATTTTGTATATCGTGATGCTTTTAATTAGCATTCCCCATCATACTTTTCAATGGCTTTCTAGTATTTTATTTTTGGGGTGGGGACAATGATACACTTTGGCACACACCAGACGGACTCACTTTGTTTTGGAGAAGCCAGATTTGGTTTTCCTGGTTAAGTCCTGATTATCTGAGACCACTCGGGAACAGGAGCGAGTAAGGCTCACCACACCACAGGAAGTACA
>NW_011419835.1:0-761 GCF_000754665.1 Bison bison bison | reverse complement strand
TTTTTTTCTGGGGGAGTGGGGGGTGGGGCTGGCGGCCAGGCAGGCTTTGGGAAGGAGCTCCTGGTTTGGAATTGCATATGAAAAGAACCAGCTTTCCGGGTTCCAAGGAATCAAGTTTCCTTGGAAACCAACTTTGTCCGGTTCTAGAGAATATCATGGCCCTCCTAGGTCAGGTCATCTTTCCTTTCCGTAGTCCTCGTTGGATCCCTGAATTCTAGACAGCTTGGATTGCCTCTGTGGGCTGGATGGATTGTCCTCCCGTTTCACCGGGCGGCGGGAGCGAGGTCCCAGAGGTTCTCCTGGAACCGGGCGTGGGGGCGGGGCTCCCCGGGAGCCCGGGGTGAAGGTGGGCAGCGCACCGGAAGCGCGCCTGGGGCGGGGCGAAGCCGGTCGGCGCGGGTCGGGAGTCGGGTCGTGGCGGGGATGGGGGGCGGTCCCAGTTGTGCTCCGGAGATCCCCACTGCGGCTGGGAAGGCACCGGGAACATAGCAGGGGCGGGGCGGCGCGCGGCGGGGGTCGGCTCCTGGCGGGGGTGGGGGAGGGCTTCCCCGTTGTCCTCTCGGGGGTCGCCATGACAGCCTGGAACGCCCATTGCGTGCGCTCCTGGGTCCCCAAGGGTCGGCATCCAGTGGGCGCGGCGGAGGGGTGCGGACCACAGGTCAGGGAACTGGGACTGCGTGGAGCAGGGAACCACGTAGTCCGCCCTCTGTTGGCACAACATGGCGGTCGCAGAAAGGCCTCGCCTCTGGGCTCAAGGCCTT
>NW_011419834.1:0-791 GCF_000754665.1 Bison bison bison | reverse complement strand
GACACCTCCCTCCTCATATCATCCCTCCTGGTTATCCCAGTGCACCAGCCCCAAGCATCCTGTATCATGCATTGAACCTGGACTGCCAGTTTGGTGACCTATGTTATTATACATGTGTCAGTGCCATTCTCCCAAATCATACCACCCTAGCCGTCTCCCAGAGCTCAAAAGACTGTTTTATACATCTGTGTCTTTTTTGCATTCTCGCATACATGGTTATCGTTATCATCTTTCTAAATTCCACATACATGTGTTAGTTTATTCTATTGGTGTTTTTCTTTCTGGCTAACTTCATTCTGTATAATAGGCTCCAGTTTCATCCACCCCATTAGAACTGACTGAAATGTATTCCTTTTAATGGCTGAGTAATACTCCATTATGTATATATCCCACAGCTTTCTTATCCATTCATCCACTATGGGCATCTAGGTTGCTTCCATGTCCTGGCTATTAGAAACAGTGCTGTGATGAACATCGGGGTACACATGTCTCTTTCAATTCTGGTTTCCTTGGTGTGTATGCACAGCAGTGGGATTGTTGGGTCTTATGGCAGTTCTATTTGAAGGTTGTTTGGTTTTTTTTTTTAAAGTAATCTAAACAGTGTTCTCCATAGTGGCTGTACTAGTTTGCATTCCCACCAACAGTGTAAGAGGGTTCCTTTTTCTCCACACTTTATCCAGCATTTATTGCTTGTAGACTTTTGGAGCACAACCAATCTGACTGGCATGAAATGGTACCTCATTGTGGTTTTGATTTTCATTTCTCTGATAATGAGTGATGTTGAGCATCTT
>NW_011419833.1:0-707 GCF_000754665.1 Bison bison bison | reverse complement strand
ATCGGAGTCTGAAATCAGAGGAACCCTGAGGTTCCTGCCTCAACTGGAGATGAGGCCCTCTTCCAATGCACCAAACCCAGTGGAGTGCCGAGAGGCCCCTCCCACCTCCAGTTTCCCTGACTTCTCAGAGCCACCATGAGAAGCCCCCTGAGGTCACCTGCACAAGTCGAGGGACCCCAGGGTGTCCTGCCTCAACCCGAGAAAGACCTCGAGAGACCTTCTTCAACACGTCTCGAGGCCAGATTCCCCTACTATGACTTGAGAGCAATGACGCGCTCCCCCTCGCCATTCGCATGGAGACCCGACTTCCTTGGCGCCCCACGAGAGGCTCACTGACCTCGCCGTCGTACCTCGCGAGAAACCGCACACTGGCGCCGCCGCTCGAGAGCAACCCCGAGTCTCAACCGTCATCGCGACTTGAGGGCCTGTTGGGGGCCAGAGTGAGGTACTCCGCCCGTGACAAAGGTCATGAGGAAGGAGGCTCGACATACACCAAGGCGGGATCGAGCCTCAGGAGTCCCCCTGGAAATCCTCGAGCGTCTACCCCCATAACCAGAGCTTCCCTACTTTACTACTTTGTGCTCTTACCTACACCTCTGACTTTACGGGGGGGCTGTCCCCCACCACCTCTTTCGGAGAAGGAGTTAACCTAGAGCTCCAGTCAATAAAAACTCTTGGGTGTGACAAGAGTGTTTTAACCTACAAAC
>NW_011419832.1:0-501 GCF_000754665.1 Bison bison bison | reverse complement strand
TCTCGTGGGGCGCCAGGGAAGTCAGGTCTCCATGCGAGTGGCGAGGGGGAGCACGTCATTGCTCTCGAGTCATGCTAGGGGAATCTGGCCTCGAGACGTGTTGAAGAAGGTCTCTCGAGGCCTTTATCGTGTTGAGACAGGAAACCCTGGCTTCCCTCGACTTGTGCAGGTGACCTCAGGGGGCTTTTCATGGTGGATCTGAGAAGTCAGGGAAACTGGAGGTGGGAGGGGCCTCTCGGGACTCCACGGGGTTTGGTGCATTGGAAGAGGGCCTCATCTCCAGTTGAGGCAGGAACCTCAGGGTTCCTCTGATTTCAGACTCCGATCGCATGGTCCCTGCAGACTGGGGACGGAGAGTCAGGCCTCGTCTTGTGTTGAGGCATGGAACTCCGCTTGCCTCTCGAGGTGTCCCCGGGGAGGGAGGCCACTTGTCGAGCTGTATTTGGAACCTTGGGGTTCTTTCCGGACGATGCACGGGCGAGTCACTGCCCCTTCGTGTTG
>NW_011419831.1:0-675 GCF_000754665.1 Bison bison bison | reverse complement strand
GGTCAGGTAAAGACGCTCATGCAGGGCATCTGGGATGACACAGAAGTATAAGCAAAAGGCACTGAACTTTAAGAAAATCTTTGGAGGAAGTACCTAGACATAGTTCAGCAAAGCTAGAACACTGTATGTATTAGGAAACAGTAAGAGATGGGGCAGCACAGACAAGCAAAGGCCAGATCAACGTAGGAAAAAGACTTGGATTTTATCCTGAAGGTCATGGGAGGCAACGGAATGATCTAATCAGATTTACATTATGGGAAGATCACTTAAGTGGTAATAGACAAAAGACTAATAAATTGAATTTTGCACTGTTTCAACTGAGAAATGATTTAATTCTAAAGCAAGACAAAGGCAGGGAAGAGGGAGATGAGGATCACTACTAGAATTATATAAGGTGTGTAACTAATGGGACTTAAGGGCCGGCTGCATGTGATTGCAGGTAAGGTGAGGAAAAAAGGTAGAGAAAAGGTTCAAGGATGATCCTAGGTTTCTGACCTGAGTTTCTGGTCGACGTCCATCCTATTAACAGTGTAAATACACTCTGAAGTGGATTTGATGAAAAGCCTAAGTTCAGTTTTGTCCGGATTTAGTCGTGTTGCCTGTGCAGCATCAAAGGGAGATGTCTAAGAGGCATTTGGGTATTTGGGTACATGGAAGCCTAAGAAAGAGATCTGC
>NW_011419830.1:0-537 GCF_000754665.1 Bison bison bison | reverse complement strand
CTGTATGGCGTAAGAGGTCGAGGGTTGAGGTAGGGCCATTTTAACCATGTGCAACTGGTGAGTAAATGGAACAATATTTGGAACAAAACCAGAACAGAGAAGACACATGTAAAAAGGCAGAGATGACATAAAAGAGGAGTGGAGACTGCCCCCTTGTGTACTAGAGTGAACATGGCCACACTCCCATGTGTGTGGAGCCCCCCTGGAGGCCTGGGAGTCAGACGCTACACTTTGAGACTCTCTTTTTCCTCCCCTACTCTCCCTTCCCCTGATCTCCCCTCTCTTTCACGTCTTTCTTTTCCTTCTCTTCCCCTCTTTCCCTTCCTTCTTTTTCTTTTGGTTTGGATAGATTACAATTACAGTTGTCTTTCCAAGCGCACGTGACATACGCTTCCCCGTGCTTTCTCTTTGCATGTGCCAGCTCTCTGACATTTCTGCCTGTCCACCTTTATTACCTGAGAAACCCATATGCACCCAGTCATTTTAGCCATTTAGTCAAAAAGAGTCCCCAGTCATTTTCTTGCATATTCTCCAGAG
>NW_011419829.1:3927-4500 GCF_000754665.1 Bison bison bison | reverse complement strand
CTTTCCTTTGCAACTCGAATGGAAGATGGGACTTCCCTGGGCCAACACAAGAGGCATCCTAGAATTCCCCGTCGTAATTCGAGAATCCTGCTACACCTCGAGAAAAACCACGTGGTTCCCCCGTCATCGCAAGATGTAGCCCTGTGCCGCTACAGCGTCTCAGGAGAAGTCCCACTTTAGGAATTGGAGTTCGAAACGGTACTTGTCACCCTTGATGCGACCCACAAAGTGCCCCGACATCCCGGTCTCCCTCGAGAGGAACACCGAAGTTTTCCGGCACCACTTCCTCTGAGCCTCTTCTACCCTCCTGATCTGGACAGGAGGGTCGACTCCTCTGCTTTGTCTGGAAGGGGTTCCCGACCTTCCCGTCGCACGTCTCACGACGACATTCCAGACGTGGCCTCGTGGGTGGTTCCACATTCCGAAGGACCCCGATTTCCCGGTCCCCTCTTGATAAGAACCCGATGCCCGGACACCTCTTCGAACTCCACCCTGTAAATGAAGTCAACACGAAGGGGCAGTGACTCGCCCGTGCATCGTCAGGAAAAGACCCCCAGGTTCCAAATACCGCTC
>NW_011419829.1:0-650 GCF_000754665.1 Bison bison bison | reverse complement strand
TGCGACCCACAAAGTTCCCCGACATCCCGGTCTCCCTCGAGAGGAACACCGAGGTTTTCCGGCACCACTTCCTCAGAGCCACTTCTACCCTCCTGATCTGGACAGGAGGGTCGACTCCCCTGCTTTGTCTAGAAGGGGTTCCCAAACTCCGGTCGCACCTCAGGATGAGGCCGGTCTCATGACGACATTCCAGACGTGGCCTCGTGGGTGGTTCCACATTCCGAAGGACCCCGATTTCCCGGTCCCCTCTTGATAAGAACCCGATGCCCGGACACGTCTTCAAACTCCATCCTGTGAATGAAGTCAACACGAAGGGGCAATGACTCGTCCGTGCATCATCGGGAAAAACCCCCAGGTTCGAAATACTGCTCGACAAGTGGCCTGTCTCCCCGGGAACACCTCGAGAGGCAAGCGGAGTTCCATGCCTCAAGACAAGACGAGGCCTGACTCTCCTGTCCCAAGTCGGCAGGGACCTTGCGATCGGAGTCTGAAGTCAGAGGAACCCTGAGGTTCCTGCCTCAACTGGAGATGAGGCCCTCTTCCAATGCACCAAACCCAGTGGAGTGCCGAGAGGCCCCTCCCACCTCCAGTTTCCCTGACTTCTCAGAGCCACCATGAGAAGCCCCCTGACGGTCACCTGCACAAGTCGA
>NW_011419828.1:0-568 GCF_000754665.1 Bison bison bison | reverse complement strand
GCCGGGAGCCGGGAGGCATTCCACTCTGGACAAAGGTCATGAGGAAGGAGGCTCGGCGTACGCAAATGCGGGATCGAGCCTCAGGAGTCCACCCGGATATTCTCGAGCATCTCCCCCCAAAAACCAGAGTCTGCCTACTCTATTGCTTTGTGCTCTCACCTCTGATTTCACTGGGGGCTGTCCCCCACCACCATCTCGCTCTCTCTGTCAAAGAGTTAACTTACAGCTCCAATTCTTCAAGTTCCTTGTCATTCTTCCCTTTAACTTCCAGCTGAGTCTCCATCTGGAGCGCGGAACCCACCACGCTTCCTAATTATTCCTGGGCTGCTAAGACAAACTCGAGAAGGTGTCTAGGGTGAGGCACCTTTCGCTATTCGAGAGGGCGCCTGCGGCCTACGTAAGTGGTGCAAACTTCTTGTCTTGAAGTTTGATTGGTCTTCCGCGTAAACCAAGCTCCTCAGTCTCTTTTCTCCACCGAATTTTCCTACTGAGCTCTCCTCATACTATTCTTCTTGACATCTCTGATTAGCATATAAATAGTCGCCTAGGCCATCTCTCCTTCGAATAC
>NW_011419827.1:0-524 GCF_000754665.1 Bison bison bison | reverse complement strand
TGTGTGATGGCTTAGAGGAAAAGTCGGAGAGGTCTTAGAGGATATAAAATGTTCTAATACTAATAGTAATGAAAACCATAGGCACAACACTGTGGATCCAGGGTGAATAAACTGTGAATGAATGAATGAAGTATTTAGTCAATGACTTAGCTAAAGGCCTTGGAGAAGGCGATGGCACCCCCTCCAGGACTCTTGCCTGGAAAATCCTATGGATGGAGGAGCCTGGTGGGCCGCAGTCCATGGGGTCGCTAGGAGTTGGACACAACTGAGCGACTTCATTTCACTTTTCACTTGCATGCATTGGAGAAGGAAATGGCAACCCACTCCAGTGTTCTTGCCTGGAGAATCCCAGGGACGGGGGAGCCTGGTGGGCTGCCGTCTATGGGGTCGCACAGGGTCGGACACGACTGAAGCAACTTAGCAGCAAAAGCCTACAAACAAAACTGAGAAATGCTTAAGAAGTGTATGAACACAAGATCATTGCAATGCTATTTATATAAACATGGGAAAAACAGAAGCAATGA
>NW_011419826.1:0-565 GCF_000754665.1 Bison bison bison | reverse complement strand
TTTCGTTTGATTTTTACTGTTAAGGCTAACTGAACAAGGCAAGAGAGAAACCCAGAATTGAAAAGCAATTGACGGTTTTGAAAGAAACATGTGCAGGTGAAGCTCTCTTCCTTTTTGAGAGATGGTTAAATAGCAAAATCTTGATTCAACACATATGACTTTTGTGCACTTTATTTCAAATCTCCATGACAAAACCCTAAGGCGACCAGGAAGAAAGGAGTAGAGGGGCAGACACAAAGAGCAACCTTTCCCCTTGGTGCCATCGCAACCAGCTGCTTAGTTCCTTCATCTCAATGACTATCATCTGGGCTTCTCTGGTTTGTCTGATTCTTGTTTCGGGGACCGTTTCTCGTCACAAGGCTGTCAACAGTGGGGGTGGGTGGTGTGTGTGTGGGGGGGGGAGCCCTTCTTTCCATTCCACATGAGACCCAGTGGACAATCCAGGCCCTGCCCACTGCATTGAGTGTGCAGCAACAATATCAACGGTAATGCCGGTGAACAATGCGTATTCCTGGAATCCACTCCGTTGGCTACTGACTGTGTGTGCTGGTGGTCTGGAACCTAG
>NW_011419825.1:0-722 GCF_000754665.1 Bison bison bison | reverse complement strand
AGTGGGCGCGGCGGAGGGGTGCGGACCACAGGTCAGGGAACTGGGACTGCGTGGAGCAGGGAACCACGTAGTCCGCCCTCTGTCGGCACAACCTGGCGGTCGCAGAAAGGCCTCGCCTTTGGGCTCAAGGCCTTTACCGCTCCACCCCTTTGCTGAAAGGTCAGAGCCGCGTGGTTTTCCCAAGCAGCCTAGTGTCCGCTGCAAGTCCAAGGGCCAGAACCCTGATCTCTGGCCGGCTGGCCCAGCCCTGCTTCTGGCACTTTGGAGGCCAGCGGGCCCTTGACCACCTGCTGGGATGGGAAAGGGAAGGGTCCACGAATTGCACCCTAGAAACTTAGTAAGGTGCATGGGTTTCAAAACCCGGTGGCCGCCCAGGCAGAAAACAAGGGAGGAGGGCACCCTGCTGCCCTTTCATGGCAGCATCTGTGGCTGTCCTGCTGAGGGGGCCTTTCCATGGGGACCGTGTGCAGTACAAGTTTGGTGTTTTGGAACCGAATAATTAGAACGTGTAAAAATTGTAAATGATGTGGTGGTTTGATTCAAACAAAACAAAACAAAACAAAACACCAAGCTCCAAGTTTTTTGCAAATTTAGGTCTTAATATTGAAGACCTGTTTTCCTTCCACTGTGGCATTGTACGAAGAAAAGTGCGGGGTTTTGTGTTTTTTTTTTTTTTTTAATTGTTTTTTTGTTTTTCTTTTTTTTTTTAGTAAAGTATTCCG
>NW_011419824.1:0-517 GCF_000754665.1 Bison bison bison | reverse complement strand
TTGCTTGTAGCTACCACATTTGCTTCCTTCACTCTCATATACATCCCGAATCGCTTCTCCTACACCTCTGGGGCAGCTTCTTCCCCCCTGCCTCTCCCACAACCTTCTTCCCATCCACTCCATAAATTATCTGTCAGATGCTACAAAGGCAGAAGGGAAAGAAGAGTATGATAATGTCATCAAGGATACATGAAAAGATCACCTCAAGCAAAAAAAAAGATCAATGATGACAAATACTGCCACATGGCTCGGCAAACAAGGACCACCTGATCCAACCCCATGGCTCAAGCATGCCCTCACCTGCCAACAACCGTCAAGCACATCCTGTAGTCACAACCTTTCCTCAGAGCTCTACACAAATACTTGCAACTGCCCATTGGCTATCTTCATCTGGATATTCTGTAGGTAATGCGTGCAAATTCCCCAAACTTGATACATTACATGCCATCTGGATGATCCCCTTTCATGGGCCCTGTTTCTTGACAGATACATGCAAAAGATGCTAATGGTGTCCAGT
>NW_011419823.1:0-538 GCF_000754665.1 Bison bison bison | reverse complement strand
AGGCCCGTGCACGGAACAAAGAATTGATCAGAGATAGCCGGCTGCAGACCTTCCCCCTCCGGTGACAGGCAGCCAGAGCCGGAAGGGGGCAATCGCAGCCCCAGAGAGACATTATCTATAAAACTGTAAGCAGGCTTCTTTGCTAACTAAAACTTCTTGGGGGTCTGGACGGTTAACATCTGCCTGAGAAGGTGTGCCAGTTTTACACCCAGATAACCGAGTGGCGGGGAGGCGATAAGTCGCAGCATTGGCGCTCGCCAAACACCTCATCACTTGAGCTGCTCGGACCTGGGAAGAGCACAAAACTCAGGCCCAACTGAGTCTGAGCCTCTGAGGACTACCCGAGTGCCTGAACCTGAGCGGCTTGGACCTGGGAGGTACATGCAACCCAGGGCCAGCCTCAGATTGTTCCCGGCGGAACAACCTAGAGCCCGAGCAGTGTGGGCAGGGAGGCTACACGTGCCGTGAGCGGGGGCAGACCCAGTATGGCTGAGGCACTGCGAGCGCACGCCAGTGTTATTTGTTTGCAGCATCCCTC
>NW_011419822.1:0-605 GCF_000754665.1 Bison bison bison | reverse complement strand
TTGAGGCAGGAACCGCAGGGTACCTCTGACTTCAGACTCCGATCGCAGGGTCCCTGCAGACTGGGGACAGGAGAGTCAGGCCTCGTCTTGGGTTGAGGCATGGACCTCCGCTTGCCTCTCGAGATGTCCCCGGGGAGAGAGGCCGCTTGTCGAGCTGTATTTGGAACCTGGGTTTTTTTCCGAACGATGCACGGAAAAACTGCCCCTTCGTGTGGACTTCATACACAGGGTGGAGTACGGAGAGGTGTCCGGGCATCGGGTTCTTCTCAAAAGGGGACCGGGAAATCGGGGTCCTACGGAATGTGGAACCACCCACGAGGCCACGTCTGGAATGTCTTCGTGAGACCAGCCTCATCCTGAGGTGCGACCGGAAGGTCGGGAACCCCTTCCAGACAAAGCAGGGGAGTCGACCCTCCTGTCCAGATCAGGAGGGGAGAAAGGGCTCAGAGGAGGGGGTGCCGGAAAACCTCAGTGTTCCTCTCGAGGGAGACCGGGATTTCGGGGAACTTTGTGGGTCGCATCAAGGGTGCCAAGTGCCCTTTCGACCTCCAATTCCTAACGTGGGACTTCTTCTGAGACGCTGTAGCGGGAAAGGGCTTCATCTT
>NW_011419821.1:0-586 GCF_000754665.1 Bison bison bison | reverse complement strand
GTGGCAGCAGATCCTTCCACAGTCTAACTTTCAGATGAGGCTCTATCCCCAGCTGGTGAATCCATTACAGCCATAGGGGACCCTGAAGTAGTGGAATCAGCTCAGGCATGACAAGAGTTCTGACCCACCAAAACTGGGAATTAATAAACTTGTGTTGTTTTAAGCTGCTAAATGCATAGTAATTTGTTGACAAAGAAGACAACTAATATAGATACTTGTTTAAAAAAAATACAGAGTCCCAAGGCCTAGCCACAAAGTCCATTTAGCAGGACTGGAGAAAGACTTGGAAATCTGAATTTTTCATCATCATCTCAGATTGTGATGTACCTGGTTTAATAACCACTCCAAATTCTCTAGTCTTGATTCTTATATCTAGTCAGCCTCACTAGAAAGTTATATATCTCAGCCTCATTATTTTTAATTCCAACAGAAGTGAGCAAAAAGGTATATTCTAATGATTTTTCTCTTAGTCCATTATAAAAACTATCTATATTCATTTTCTATTCCTGCTCTAACAAATTACCATAAGTTTAGTGGTTTGAAAAAAACCATAAATTTGTTATCTTATAGTTTTGTGGTTAGAAGT
>NW_011419820.1:0-555 GCF_000754665.1 Bison bison bison | reverse complement strand
ATCTATTAGTGTCCTCTTTGATATCTTTCACCAGTGTTTTATAGTTTTCTATGTATAGGTCTTTAGTTTCTCTAGGTAGCTACATTCCTAAGTATTTTATTCTTTCCATTGCAATGGTGAATGGAATTGTTTCCTTAATTTCTCTTTCTGTTTTCTCATTATTAGTGTATAGGAATGCAAGGGATTTCTGTGTGTTGATTTTATATCCTGCAACTTTACTGTAATCATTGATTAGTTCTAGTAATTTTCTGGTGGAGTCTTTAGAGTTTTCTATGTAGAGGATCATGTCATCTGCAAATAGTGAGAGTGTTACTTCTTCTTTTTAATTTGGATTCCTTTTATGTCTTTTTCTGCTGTGATTGCTGTGGCCAAAACTTGAAAAACTGTGTTGAATAGTAATGGTGAAAGTGGGCACCCTTGTCTTGTTCCTGACTTTAGAGGAAATGCTTTCAATTTTTCACCATTGAGGATAATGTTTGCTGTGGTTTGTCATATATAGCTTTTATTATGTTGAGGTATGTTCCTTCTATTCCTGTCTTTCTGGTAGTAGTTTTT
>NW_011419819.1:0-788 GCF_000754665.1 Bison bison bison | reverse complement strand
ACCTCTCTGCCTCTCAAGCTCCAAATGGTGCTTCATGTGATTCATAAACTTGACATTTTTTAGAACTTTCAAGCAGCTGAGGCATTTAAAGGCTGTGTGAGTTTTCGGTTCTGGCTGCCCATCTCCTATATGCTGTCCATAGTAGAAGTCACAGAGTAACACAATCAGATTGCCTTCTGTGGGATCAACAATCTTGTTTTGGCTTGCTACACTTGGAAAGTCAATTTTTGTCAGTCCATTTTACCCTAAAGCACTTATAGGCTTGCAATGGACACTGTCCTTTGGAAAATGTGTTGGATAAGATTCTCCATTCTGAACATGGCTTAATGAGGTATGAACACTGTCTGGTGTGCTTTGCTGAGTAGTCACTGTTTAGAAAAATATCTGGAGGGGACAAAGCTAAAGAATGTTCTCCTATAATTCCATCACTGAGTTTAGGCTTTTTTGGATTTGTGCTATTTGTTTCAGAAGTGGAAAGTCACTTTGATACATGAGGACTTTTATCCATAGCTCCTGCATAACTGCTGTTTCTACTGGATGCTGCAATGAACTTGTGAAGGTAATCAAAGGAGAACATAACTCTGAAAAGCTATTAGGCACTATTTGTGGTGAAATATTTTTAGAATCTGCTTTGGACAAAGGCTCAATAAAAATAGGACTATCTGTTGATCTTGATTCAGAGACAGAAAGTGGCAAGACAGTCTTTGCTTCTGATGCAGGAGTCACATGATTAACAGGCTGTAATTTCTGAGCATTATCTTTTCTGAAGTGGCCATACTTTTTTCTCC
>NW_011419818.1:0-681 GCF_000754665.1 Bison bison bison | reverse complement strand
TGTGGCCTGGTAAGGGTGGGTGGTCATTGGCATCCCAAAGGGGGCTAGAAGTCAATGATTTAGGCAGGCTTGTGAACAGGATGTGGGAGAAGGCAATGGCACCCCACTCCAGTACTCTTGCCTGGAAAATCCCATGGACGGAAGAGCCTGGTAGGCTGCAGTCCATGGGGTCGCTCAGAGTCGGACACGACTGAGCGACTTCACTTTCACATTTCACTTTCATGCATTGGAGGAGGACATGGCAACCCTCTCCAGTGTTCTTGCCTAGAGAGCCCCAGGGACTGCGGGGGCCTGGTGGGCTGCCGTCCATGGGGTCACACAGACTCGGACACGACTGAAACGACTTCGCAGCAGCAGCAGCAGCAGTGCATAGATATCAAAAGGGTTGAGACAGTCAGGTAGGATCACACAAGTCACCGTGAAACAATAATACTTCTCCACTTAGCCAAAGCTAACAAAAGATTTCTGTTCTAGGTCAACCTAGAAGAGATCACGGAAGAGGTAAAGAAACTTAAAATCCATTAGCAAAGGCAGTTCAACCTCTCAAGAAACCTTGTGCTAGGCACAACACTCTTTTCTGGGGGTCCACTTTCCCTACAACCTCCTTATCCCATTCTGTACCCATTCCTTTGCTTCTCCCATCCTGAAACTGCCACCTGGAAGAAAGAACGACGTCGTTTG
>NW_011419817.1:0-652 GCF_000754665.1 Bison bison bison | reverse complement strand
CGAAGATTGCGAGTCCTATGGTAACTCCCCCAGCGGAGAAGCAGCGCAGACGCCTGCACGCGCCATTAGCAAGCGGGGGCTGGGCAGGGAGGCGCAGCGTGGGCTGCATCGCTTAGAGTAAGAATCTGGCTGAATACCCTGAGCACTATCTGAGCGAAATAATTTGGGCTAGCAAACCAGACTGTGGGATATCTACCATGTGAAAAGCCAGCCCCAACCTAAGACACCGCCAGGCCCGCGCACGGAACAAAGAATTGAACAGAGATAGCCGGCTGCAGACCTTCCCCCTCCGATGACAGGCAGCCAGAGCCGGAAGGGGGCAATCGCAGCCCCAGAGAGACATTATCTATAAAACTGTAAGCAGGCTTCTTTGCTAACTAAAACTTTTTGGGGGTCTGGACGGTTAACATCTGCCTGAGAAGGTGCGCCAGTTTTACACCCAGATAACCGAGTGGCGGGAGGCGATAAGTTGCAGCATTGGCGCTTGCCAAACACCTCATCACTTGAGCTGCTCGGACCTGGGAAGAGCACAAAACTCAGGTCCAACTGAGTCTGCGCCTCTGAGGACTACCCGAGTGCCTGAACCTGAGCGGCTTGGACCTGGGGAGTACATGCAACCCAGGGCCAGCCTCGGATTGTCCCGGCGGAACAA
>NW_011419816.1:0-658 GCF_000754665.1 Bison bison bison | reverse complement strand
AGGGCCTCATCTCCAGTTGAGGCAGGAACCGCCAGGGTACCTCTGATTTCAGACTCCGATCGCAGGGTCCCTGCAGACTGGGGACAGGAGAGTCAGGCCTCGTCTTGGGTTGAGGCATGGAACTCCGCTTGCCTCTTGAGATGTCCCCGGGGAGAGAGGCCGCTTGTCGAGCTGTATTTGGAACCTGGGGTTTTTTCCGAACGATGCACGGAAAAACTGCCCCTTCGTGTGGATTTCATTCACAGGGTGGAGTTCGGAGAGGTGTCCGGGCATCGGGTTCTTCTCAAGTGTGTACCGGGAAATCGGGGTCCTACGGAAGTTGGAACCACCCACGAGGCCACGTCTGGAAGGTCTTCGTGAGACCGGCCTCATCCTGAGGTGCGACCGGAAGGTCGGGAACCCCTTCCAGACAAAGCAGGGGAGTCGACCCTCCTGTCCAGATCAGGAGGGGAGAAAGGGCTCAGAGGAGGGGGTGCCGGAAAACCTCAGTGTTCCTCTCGAGAGAGTCCGGGATTTCGGGGAACTTTGTGGATCGCATCAAGGGTGCCAAGTGCCCTTTCGACCTCCAGTTCCTAACGGGGGACTTCTCCTGAGACGCTGTAGCGGGAAAGGGCTTCATCTTGCGATGACGGGGGAGCCACGTGGTTTTTCTCGAGTT
>NW_011419815.1:0-684 GCF_000754665.1 Bison bison bison | reverse complement strand
GCTGCATCTCGGTCCCTGTCCTGAACTGGTCTTGTCTGCCTTGTTTGACTTCGCCCAGCACAGACTCCTGAGCCCCCATCTCTGTGCCTGGCCCCGAAGGAGGCTGGGTCCCGCCCACGGCCCGGCGACGACAAACACTCCTGAGCCCACCGCCCCGTGCCTGCACTGAACCAGGCTGGCTCCTTCCTGCCTTGGGCAAGACCCTGACAAACACGCCTGAGCCCACCGCCCGATGCCTGCACTGAAGCAGGCTGGCTCCTGCCTTCTTTCAAGCACCTGGCCAAGAAACCACCGGGAGCCTCCAGCTCGCTCCCTACCCGCCCACTTCGCTGTGTCCTGCCCTTGGTCCATCGCCAGGACAAAGCCCTGATCCCGCAGGTCACTCCCGGCACTGAACCCGCCTCTGGGGCTTGGCCTGCTTCAAGACCCCGAGAAACACATCTGGGTCGGCGCACTGAAGAAGCAGTCTAGAGCCTGCCCTTCTTGGATTCCCGCGACACACACTCCTGAGCCCACAGCTGCGTGCCCGCCCTGAACTCGGATGGATGCTGCCCTTGGGCAACCCTACCCCTCCAACACAAACGCACCTGCGCGTCCACCTTGGTCCCTCCACTCAACCTCGGTGGTTTCTGCCTCTGGCCAAGGCCCCAACAAACAATCCTGAGTCGAAATTGGCTCCCTGTC
>NW_011419814.1:0-536 GCF_000754665.1 Bison bison bison | reverse complement strand
CTTCCACTCGAGATGAATGCCTGTCTCCCCGGGTGCGTCTGGAATGCAACCCCGAGATCCCGGTCGCCCCTGGAGAGGAACATTGGCTTCTGGACACAAGCCTAGATGAGGTCTATTGGCCCTGCAGTCACTCGAGAGCAGTCCCCAGCTTTCCTTCGCAACTCGAATGGAAGATTGGACTTCCCTGGGCCAACACAAGAGGCATCCCGAATTCCCCGTCCTAAATCGAGAATCCCGCCGCAACTCGAGAAAAACCACGTGGTCCCCCCGTCATCGCAAGATGAAGCCCTTTACCGCTACAGCGTCTCAGAAGAAGTCCCACGTTAGGAATTGGAGGTCGAAACGGTACTTGGCACCCTTGATGCGCCCCCACAAAGTTCCGCGCCATCCGGGTCTCCCTGGAGAGGAACACCGAGGTTTTCCGGCACCACTTCCTCTGAGCCCCTTCTACCCTCCTGATCTCCACAGGAGGGTCGACTCCCCTGCTTTGTCTGGAAGGGGTTCCCCACCGTCCGGTAGGCACCTCAGGATGAGGC
>NW_011419813.1:0-505 GCF_000754665.1 Bison bison bison | reverse complement strand
TGATTCCTCCCTGTCCACTGCATCCAGTTAATTACTACAGTTGTATATGGTGATAGCTTCTTCCTGAGACAGGCCTCCTGTCTTAAATTCTTTTAGGTGGTAAGGGGTGGTTCAAAGTTTCTTCCTGAAATTTTGGACCCTGATTGATTTCAGTTTAAAGTAATCCACACGCCAGAGTCACACATCTTGGGGCAGCCCAGCCTGAGCCCCATCACAACTCAAGGACCACCTCCTCAGGTCTTCTCTGGTGACCCAGTGGCTAAGACTATGCACTTCCACTGCAGAGGGCACAGGTTTGATCCTGGGTTGGGAAACTAAGATCCCACAAATTGTGTGTTATGGACAAATTTAAAAAAAAATCACTTAACTGAGGCCCTGGCTTCTTGCCTTGATAGCCTCATCCATTTACTTGAATGCACCTGTAAGTAACTTGTTCTGTGTCTCCAGACCTCTAAACAGGGGGCAGAGGCCTTGCCTCTGTTGTTCACCGGTGTATCCCACATGT
>NW_011419812.1:0-771 GCF_000754665.1 Bison bison bison | reverse complement strand
AGGATTCTGTGGCTTCCTTCAGTTGAAAAAAAAAAAGTTCATTTCCCATGTTCAGGATGGGGGTGAGGTTCCCTTTTACCTGTTGGGAAAGTGTCCTAGGGAGAAGACTTTGGTGTTCTGAGGCACTGCTGAACATGCCCATGAAGAACCTCCTGGAGTTAGGAAAGAAAGATCTTTGACTTATTTTCTCCATCTTCTCTCTCTTCCTTTGAGCTGCATTCTTGTGTGTCACAGTTCAGATGCTCTTCCCATTCACTTGTGCCTCCCGGGAGTTTAGACTTAACTCATGTGCAGTGACCCTCCTCCAGCTGGTGTGTTTTCCCATTTTAAAATGTTTATTGCATCAACATTGCAACAATGAGTCTATTTTAATTGCAACAATAAGTCTATTTTATGAGTGAAAAGATAAATACAAGAAGCCCAAGAATCTTTTCATGTTCTCTTCGTGCCTCCTTCATAAGTGGATGAGATATTTATGTAATTTTCATACCTGAATAAAATTTTTATACTTCCGTATAATCAGCTGCACCTGGGATCAATTTCAGGGCTGCTGCTGAAGGGTTGTCAATATTAATGATCAGATACATGGCCCTTCTCTGTTTATGGCCACTTGTGCAAGGAAAGTGATGCTGGCTTCTTCAACTCTTTGGAGCCTGGTATTGCTGCTCTAGTATTTGACCACCTCAGTTGCAAACCTGAGATGGGGTTTGTCTTAAGCTTTATGAAACGGTCTCTCTCAGGGAGAATAAGTGTTCTAAGTGAGTGAGGAGT
>NW_011419811.1:0-522 GCF_000754665.1 Bison bison bison | reverse complement strand
GGAAATGTTGGTCTTCAGCGATGTTCAAAGCCTGTGTATTTCGGCTAGACTCTGGCTTCACGGTACGGTTCCCCCAAAAGGCTCAGAAGCGACCTGAACCAAACAGTAAGTTTTCCTCCTACCTTGTTCTCCTCATCTATGTAAAGAGTATACTTTAAGAGTATCCTGGCACATACATGTACTGCCTCACCCTAACCTCAGTCATGTGTTCAAAGAACTTCTGTCCGTTGATTTATTTGTTTTGGGTAACATTGAATTCGTTTTGACTATGCTGGGCTTTGCTGCTCGCTGGAAGTTGCTAGGACCTCTGGACTGCAGTCTGCCATCTCTTGCTGACCTCTTGTTGACCTCTGCAGAATCCTGGTTGGTGGGAGCTTGTTAGTTCCTTGTTCCTTACCCGGACCTCCTGTGGTAAGTGTTTTCTCTCCTCTGTGGCCTGGTAAGGGTGGGTGGTCATTGGCATCCCAAAGGTGGCTAGAAGTCAATGATTTAGGCAGGCTTGTGAATAGATATGGGAGAAGG
>NW_011419810.1:0-575 GCF_000754665.1 Bison bison bison | reverse complement strand
AAACTATCGTTCCTATCCATCTTCACGCTCTTCCCCAAACAAGTTGGCTTTTCTGTGCTCCCTCTCTTGTTCTCTCCAAGTGTCCAGGGTAACCATGAGGGTGAATAAGTCATCTGGTCCTGAGCTTCGTTTTTGTTCGATGGAAGATTTTTTGATTACAGTTTTGCTTTCCATGCTTGTGATGGGTATGTTGGGATTATCTATTTCTTCCTGGTTCAGTTTTCGATTGTTATACTTTTCTAGGAATTTGTTCATTTCTTCCAAGTTGTCCATTTTATTGTCCTATAGCTGCTGATAGTAATCTTTTATGATCCTTTGTAATTCTGTGTTGTCTGCTGTGATTTATCCATTTTCCTTTCTAATTTTGTTGATTTGATTATCCCCCCTTTTTTTCTTGATGAGTTTTGCTAATGGTTTGCCTATTTTATTTATCTTCTCAAAGAACCAGCGTTTATTTTTGCTGAGTTTTGCTATAGGTTCCTTAGCTTTTTTTCATGTATTTCTGCCCTAATTGTTTTTATTTTAATTTTATTTTATTTTTAAACTTTACAAATTGTATTAGTTTTGCCAAATAT
>NW_011419809.1:0-625 GCF_000754665.1 Bison bison bison | reverse complement strand
TTCGACATAACACTAGGAGTTTTTAACCAGAGAAATATAGCAAGAAGAGATAAAAGATAGACAGATTTAACAAAGAGTAGAAGGCAATCTCAGTAAAAAAGTTTCAAGTTTCAAAGTAAAGGACAAAGAGTAGCAGAAGTGACCCCCCAAATTATATGGATCTGATTCTAAAAAGGCTCAATACAAAAGAGTAGTTATCACAAATAAGTACAGTCAAGAAAAGCAACATATAGGTACCCAAAAGTTGAGAAAGGTAGGAAAAGTCTAACTGGCTACATAGAGTTAAGCCCATTGAAATAGAACGATATTTCAATGTTATGACGTATACCAAGTTTCAAGTTATGACATATACCAAATAAAATAAACAGAACAAAAAAATTGATTAAAGAATAAAACTAGAAAAACTAAAGAAGAAAATGAAGTGCAGGTTATAGAAAACAAGGAAATCAATTCAAGAGGAAAACTGGAAAATTCACAAATACATGGAGATTAAACAACAAACTATTGAAGAACCAATGGGGTAAAGAAGAAATCAAAATAAAATTAGAAAAACTACCTTGGCACAAATAAAAATGGAAATATAACATATCAAAACTTCTAGATGTAGCAAAAGCAGTTCTAAAAG
>NW_011419808.1:0-701 GCF_000754665.1 Bison bison bison | reverse complement strand
TCTCCTGGAAAAGGAAATGGCAACCCACTCCCGTATTCTTGCCTGGAAATCCCATGGATGGAGGAGCCTGCTAGGCTACAGTCCATGGGGTTGCAAGAGTTGGACGTGACTGAGCGACTTCACTTTCTTTTCTTTCAACATTACAAAACCATATAGAAAAGATTGCACCTTTCACCCCATAATTACATACCTTTCTCTTCTTATCACCTCCCAGCTCAAAATGCTTGCATCTCTTAATAGCCAGCATTCTCTTTGATCTACAGTTGGGCTCAACACATTCAAGCCTCAGTACAATCTTCTTTGTAGTTTTAGCCTGGAAAAATAACTCAAAGCCTTCATAAATCCTGCAGAAAATCCTTCTTCAAAAATATGACTATGCTGGGTCAAGTACTACATAAAGCAAAGCTCTGCAAATTTTAAGAGTTGTGACAATTGTGAAAGTAAGTAGATGCTGTGGTGACCCAAGGAGGGTCTTGGAATGCAGAAACAGAAAAACAAAACCCTTATCATCCTTCCCTCCATGTTGTAACTACTAATGGATTTCAGTTCCTCCTGAGCAGTATAAACTGTCTCCCTTCCTACCCCATAGGGAGAAGGTATTTGCCTTACTCTTCCCCCTACCCAGTATACATGCCTCATCCAATCAGCAAATGACCCACAAGACCCCTATCCCACTCCTTGTACCCTGAGTATAAAAGTGG
>NW_011419807.1:0-598 GCF_000754665.1 Bison bison bison | reverse complement strand
GACTCAATGGACATGGGTTTGGGTAGACTCCAGCAGTTGTTGATGGACACGGAGGCCTGGCATGCTTCAGCGTGTGGGGTCGCAAATAGTCGGGCACAACTGAGCAACTGAACTGAACTGAACTGATACATCCATGGCTGATTCATGTCAATGTATGGCAACAACCACTACAATTTTGTAAAGTAATTAGCCTCCAATTAAAACAAGTAAATTAATTAAAGTAAAAAAAAATCTAGAGTAGAGGGTAGACTCTCTGAAATACAATATTAAAAATACAAAACACAATCAATCACAAAATATATTTAAAAATATGAAATATGCTTTAAAAAATAGGGTCATATTTTGCAAGGTAATAGGCGGTAAAATTGAAAATTAAAGGATTAATTATGACCCAGCAATCCCACTGCTGGGCATACACACCAAGGAAACCAGAATTGAAAGAGACACGTGTAACACAATGTTCATCATAGCACTGTTTCTAATAGCCAGGACATGGAAGCAACCTAGATGTCCATCAGCAGACGAATGGATAAGAAAGCTGTGGTACGTATACACAGTGGAGTATTACTCAGCCATTAAAAAGAATACATTTGAATCA
>NW_011419806.1:0-570 GCF_000754665.1 Bison bison bison | reverse complement strand
GAAGGAAATCAAAGAGGACACTAATAGATGGGGGAATATACCATGTTCATGGATTGGAAGAATCAATATAGTGAAAATGACTATACTACCCAAAGCAATTTATAGATTCAATGCAATCCCTATCAAGCTACCAACCGTATTCTGCACAGAGCTAGAACAAATAATTTCACAATTTGTATGGAAATGCAAAAAAAACCTACGAATAGCCAAAGCTATCTTGAGAAAGAGAATGGAACTGGAGGAATCAACCTACCTGACTTCAGTCTCTTTTACAAAGCCACACTCATCAAGACAGTATGGTACTGGCACAAAGACAGAATTATAGATCAATGGAACAAAATAGAAAGCCCGGAGATAAATCCACGCACATATGGACACCTTATCTTTGACAAAGGAGGCAAGAATATACAATGGATTAAGGAGAATCTCTTTAACAAGTGCTGCTGGGAAAAATGGTCAACCACTTGTAAAACAATGAAACTAGAACACTTTCTAACACCATACACAAAAATAAACTCAAAATGGATTAAAGATCTAAATGTAACACCAGAAACTATAAAACTCCTAGAG
>NW_011419805.1:0-500 GCF_000754665.1 Bison bison bison | reverse complement strand
CTGGCTGATCAGGCACTGATCACATGTCTCATCATGCACTGATCACGTGTTTATCAGGCGGTGATCAGTGACTCACAGGCCCTGATCAGGGGACTGTACACGCACTGATCAGGTGGCTGATCAGGAACTGACCACCTGACTGCGCATGCAGTGATCACGTGGCTGGTCGTTCACTGATCACGTGTTTACATACGGTGATCACGTGACTGAGAGGCGCTGATCACGTGACTGTGCCGTCAGTGATCACGTGGCTGAGCAGGCACTGATATCGTGACTGAGCATGCACTGATCCTGTGCCGGGGAGCCGGGGAGGGCATTCCACTCTGGACAAAGGTCATGAGGAAGGAGGCTCGGCATACGCAAATGCGGGATCGAGCCTCAGGAGTCCACCCGGATATTCTCGAGCATCTCCCCCCAAAAAAACCAGAGTCTGCCTACTCGTAATTGCTTTGTGCTCTCACCTCTGATTTCACTGGGGGCTGTCCCCCACCACCATCTCG
>NW_011419804.1:0-584 GCF_000754665.1 Bison bison bison | reverse complement strand
ACAGAGTTGCAGTCAGGACATGGGTGAGGATGCTTATCAATCTCTCAGTGTTTCTTTCTTCTTCTTTTTTTTTTTTTTCCTTTT
Source organism: Bison bison bison (assembly GCF_000754665.1). Taxonomy (NCBI): domain Eukaryota; kingdom Metazoa; phylum Chordata; class Mammalia; order Artiodactyla; family Bovidae; genus Bison; species Bison bison. The sequence continues at coordinate 500 of NW_011419804.1, read as the reverse complement.
ATTTGAAGGGGACATAGGGTCGAGTGTATGCATGAGGGAGGATAGTAGCTATGGACCGAGCTGCTGTTGAATCATCCTTTTTGCTGGATGAAGGAGAGCAAAGGAGAGGAGAAGGAAAGAAATGAAACACAGTTTCTGTGTTTTGACTAGGGATAACCTGAATGATCGGGAAAAAAGTAACACTAAAATGCATGCCAGCTTTCAGTGACAGAGACCCATGAACCTCCTGCTTATTTAGAGCATCTGTTAAATGGTCCCTGTCTTCTGGATTTTTTCTCAGATCATCGCCTCCCCAGGATCCACATTTGTAGCTACTGAATTTAGAATGTTTTCTCTCAGACTTTGTTCTTGATTAAAAGCAAACTCTGTTAGAGGACTGAATTCAATCCTACCTTTCCAAATAGCCACTATTAACCATGTGATATTCTTTCCCAGTCTTCATTTTCCAAACAATGTTTGCATGTCCACTGAGTCAGTGGCTGTTCACTCACAGAAGTCAT
>NW_011419803.1:0-650 GCF_000754665.1 Bison bison bison | reverse complement strand
CCCTGCAGCTGCTGTGCCCAGCACAGGCCAGGCCCAACGTTACAGAGGCAGGCTCTGGCTGAGTTCATGATGACGTGCTAAGTAGTGGTCCAAATACCAAGACTAATTTGTTGCTATGCCATTGTGGAATGATTAAAGACTAGGCGGTTTAAAAACTTTTAGACCTCTGAGCGTAGCAAATGTACCTGATTTTCTTCTGGGTATAAAGAGAAAAAACAAAAACAAAAAAAAAACAAGCGTGCTGGGGGAGGGATGCGGCAGGGAGGAGGCAGACACATACCAGAGTCATGATGCCCAGCTGGTCTCCCTCCTGTGCCAGGCTGTGCCGCCTCGTTCTGGGCTTGGGCAGGGGCGGGCAGGAGCCAGCATTCGAGGAAGTGGGAAGCAGGTTGAGGGAGCTCACTGATTTAAAACGACGGAGGCTGCCTAAGCTCCCCCTGTCCTCCCTGCTCTCAGTCTCCTCGGCCCGCTGCTCCGTGTTCTCCTTCTCTTCTTCGATCAACCTAAAATAGAATAAAATACGTCACCTGCCTTTGTCAGCAGAGGAACCTATCTGGACAATAAATTTGGGCTGGCATTCTGTGTCATGATTAGCAAATTCCAGAAACAGTTGCTCAATGAACATCTCAGCCAAAAGGTTCTACGTTTCC
>NW_011419802.1:0-529 GCF_000754665.1 Bison bison bison | reverse complement strand
CTAGAGGAAAATATAGACAGAACAGTCTCTGACATAAATCACAGCAGGACCTTCTATGACTCACCTCCCAGAGTAATGTAAATAAAAAGCAAAAATAAACCAACGGAACGAAATCAAATTTAAAAAGCTCCTGAACAATGAAGGAAACAAGGAAGGTGAAAAGACAGTCATCAGAACGGGAGAAAATGATAGTAAATGAAGCAATTGACTAAGTGAAACTCAAAAATATACAGGAAGCTCATGCAACTCAATACCAGAAAAAATTAATGGCACAATCAAAAATTAGGCTGAAGAACTAAACAGACAGTTCTCCAAAGAAGACATACAGATGGTTAAGAAACACATGAAAAGATGCTCAACATCACTCATTATCACAGAAATGGAAATCAAGCCACAATGTTGTACCATCTCACACCTGTCAGAATGGCTGTTATCAAAACGTCGACAAACAATACATGCTGAACAGACTGCAGAAGAAAGGGAATCCTCTTACAGTGTTGGAGGCAATGCAAACTAGTACAGCCAGTAT
>NW_011419801.1:0-611 GCF_000754665.1 Bison bison bison | reverse complement strand
GGCTCACTGCCATTTCCAAACTGATCACCAGCTGGGCCCTGCTCAGTGCATTGTCCCTGGAGGTGAGTGCATCTGGAGTGTTTGCCATCACTACTAAAACGGAGAAATATTCTATCAAAGTGCATTGCATTTGGGCCCTGGTTTCCTATTGGCCTTGAGCAGCCACTTAGTTTGGTGTGGTTGACTGTGCCAGTTGTCTACTGTGACACAGACCACCCCAGACTCAGAGGATTAAAGCAACAAGGTTTATTTCTCATGGTTTGGGACAGCCTGGGGTTGGGTGGGGGGATGGGCTGGGCTCAGCAGGGGGTCTGGCCACCAGCCTGTCTCTCCTCAGGGCCATGGGTCTGGGGTGTTCCTCAGTAGAGAGCTTTTGGGTTGAAGAGGGCGAAGGCAGAAGCTGTGGGCCAGCCCTGCCTGTGTGCCAGCACTTCCAGCAGCTTCTGTGGGCCACACACAGCGAGATCTATGCTGATTCAAGGTCCCTGTAGGGTGAGAAGTGTGGAGCAGTTTTTCTGAAATGCCGCTAGCTGCTCCCTTTAGTGACTGCGCACATTCTGTTTCACTGTTTGGCCTCTTGCTGATACCAGCGGCGCAGGTACCTCAGGAAT
>NW_011419800.1:0-586 GCF_000754665.1 Bison bison bison | reverse complement strand
CTTCTGGACACAAGCCTAGATGAGGTCTATTGGCCCTGCAGTCACTCGAGAGCAATCCCCAGCTTTCCTCCGCAACTCGAATGGAAGATTGGACTTCCCTGGGCCAACACAAGAGGCATCCTGAATTCCCCGTCGTAACTCGAGAATCCCGCCGCAACTCGAGAAAAACCACGTGGTTCCCCCGTCATCGCAAGATGAAGCCCTTTCCCGCTACAGCGTCTCAGGAGAAGTCCCACGTGAGGAACTGGAGGTCGAAACGGTACTTGGCACCCTTGATGCGCCCCCACAAAGTTCCCCGGCCTCCCGGTCTCCCTGGAGAGTAACACCGAGGTTTTCCGGCACCACTTCCTCTGAGCCCCTTCTACCCTCCTGGTCTCCACAGGAGGGTCGACTCCCCTGCTTTGTCTGCAAGGGGTTCCCGACCTTCCGGTCGCACCTCAGGATGAGGCCGGTCTCACGACGACATTCCAGACGTGGCCTCGTGGGTGCTTCCACGTTGCGAAGCACCCCGATTTCCCGGTCCCCTCTTGATAAGAACCCGATGCCCGGACACCTCTCCGAACTCCACCCTGTGAATGAAGTCAAC
>NW_011419799.1:0-531 GCF_000754665.1 Bison bison bison | reverse complement strand
AAAAAAAAAAAAAAAAGTCAATAAAAGAGTAAAAAATTCAGCATTTGGATGCAATCTCAAAAATGACAGAATGATCTTGGCAAATTTCCCAGGGAAACTATTCAGTATCACAGTAATCCAAGTCTATGCCCCAACAAGTAATGCCAAAAAAGCTGAAGTTAAACCATTTGATGAAGACCTACAAGACCTTCTAGAACTAAAACCAAAAAAGATGTCTTCTTCATCATAGGGACTGAAATACAGAAGTAGGAAGTCAAGAGATATCTGGAATAACAGGCAAGTTTGGCCTTGGAGTACAGAATGTAGCAGGGCAAAGGCTAACAGAGTGTTTCCAACAGAACATGCTGGTCATGGCAAACACTCTCTTCCAACAACACAATAGATGACTCTACACATGGACATCACCAGATGGTGAATACTAAAATCAGATTGAGTATATTCTTTGCAGCTAATGATGGAGAAACTCTATACAGTCAGACAAAAACAAGACCAGGAGCTGACTAGTGGCTCAGATCATAAACTCCTTAGAGG
>NW_011419798.1:0-590 GCF_000754665.1 Bison bison bison | reverse complement strand
GAGGGCGGACTACGTGGTTCCCTGCTCCACGCAGTCCCAGTTCCCTGACCTGTGGTCCGCGCCTTCCACCGCGCCCTAGGATGCCGATCCTTGGGGACCCAGGAGCGCATGCAATGGGCGTTCCCAGCCGCCATGGCGACCCCTGAGAAGCTCACTGACCTCGCCGTCGTACCTCGTGAGAAACCGCACACTGGGGCCGCGCTAGAGAAGAACCCCGAGACTCCCCAGTCATCGAGAGATGAGGGCCGTCGTCTCCTGCATGGCCTAGAGACCAATCTCGCGACCACTCTCCAAACGCCTCAGGAGGCTTGACTACCTTTAGTCCACCCAGTGAGCTCCAAGAGAAACCCGTCGCGACTCGAGAACACAGCGGAGTTCTTTGCTTCCACTCGAGATGAATGCCTGTCTCCCCGGGTGCGTCTAGAATGCAACCCCGAGATCCCTGTCGCTCAGGAGAGGAACACTGGCTTCTGGACACAAGCCTAAATGAGGTCTGTTGGCCCTGGAGTCACTCGAGAGCAATCCCCAGCTTTCCTTCGCAACTCGAATGGAAGATTGGACTTCCCTGGGCCAACACAAGAGGCATCCGT
>NW_011419797.1:0-612 GCF_000754665.1 Bison bison bison | reverse complement strand
GTAGCCCTGTGCCACTACAGCGTCTCAGGAGAAGTCCCACTTTAGGAATTGGAGTTCGAAACGGTACTTGTCACCCTTGATGCGACCCACAAAGTTCCCCGACATCCCGGTCTCTCTCGAGAGGAACACCGAAGTTTTCCGGCACCACTTCCTCTGAGCCTCTTCTACCCTCCTGATCTGGACAGGAGGGTCGACTCCTCTGCTTTGTCTGGAAGGGGTTCCCGACCTTCCGGTCGCACCTCAGGATGAGGCCGGTCTCACGACGACATTCCAGACGTGGCCTCGTGGGTGGTTCCACATTCCGAAGGACCCCGATTGCCAGGTCCCCGATGCCCGGACACCTCTTCGAACTTCACCCTGTGAATGAAGTCAACACGAAGGGGTAGTGACTCGCCCGTGCATCGTCGGGAAAAAACCCCCAGGTTCCAAATACCGCTCGAAAAGTGGCCTGTCTCCCCCGGAACACCTCGAGAGGCAAGCGGAGTTCCATGCCTCAACACAAGACGAGGCCTGACTCTCCTTTCCCAAGTCTGCAGGGACCCTGGGATCGGAGTCTGAAATCAGAGACCCTGAGGTTCCGCCTCAACTGGAGATGAGGCCCTCTCCAATGCA
>NW_011419796.1:0-669 GCF_000754665.1 Bison bison bison | reverse complement strand
GATTTCAGACCTTTGGGGCTTCTCTGGACTTGATTCTGGGTGGAATTGGTGCCTGCCTATACTGCCCTCCAGCCCCACATGGAGAACTGTCTGTACGTCAACAGTTTGTTTTCAGGAGTAGAGACAAGAGCCAAGAGAAGCCACTTGCAGGAAGGAAAGGGGCTCACCTTTCCCGTGCTGATTTCTGGCTTGGTTTCTGGCTGAGTGCCTGGGTTTCAGGATAAACTGGTCTTGGAGTTCTTGCGGCCCCTACCAGGAAGGCCTCCTGGAGGGCAGAAGCAGAAGTGGAGCCCTCAGTTGCTGCTGCAGCAGCCCAGTAGCTGGAATACAGCTCATTTTAATCCATAGGGATGTTCATGACCTATATGGAGAAAAATCTAAATATAGATTCAGACCGATGGTGATGGGTGGGATCAAACCCACCTTACCGTGGGCGAGTATGCCACACTGGTGTGACTGCTGACCTTCAGGGGCTTCCGGGTAGAGAAGGCTGTGACTCCCGAGTAAGCACAATGTGCACTCTCTCAAGGGGACACGCTGCAAAAAGCAGGTGCCCAAACAGAAGGGTTTAAAACATAACAAGAAAAATGTTTTTAGACACCTTGCTTGGCTTGGAAGGCATTTCATCAGTGAATTGCACAATATTGACTTTCATTGTGTTTCCATCTG
>NW_011419795.1:0-592 GCF_000754665.1 Bison bison bison | reverse complement strand
GAAGTACTCTATAATATCCGAACCCCCTAATCCTACGCAATACTGGTCACACTGGAGATCTTGGGGATGCCCAACTCCAGTCCGGGGGTCCCAGGAGGTCATCACGCCTTGACCTGCCTAGGGATCTGGTCCTCGAAAGGTTGTCATGCGTCAACCTGCTCGGGGATCCTCTAGTCCCAGGGGTCGTCAGGAGGTTGTCATGGCTCGAGCTGCCCAGGGACCCAATTCTCGGGAGACCGTCATGCCTCGACCTGCCCGGGGGTTCGATCTCTAGGAGGGTGTCACGCCTCAGCCTGCCTGGGGATCTGCACCCAGACTCGGGGACGCCTGGCTCTCAGGCTGCAACAGTTCCCATAACAGGGATCACACCTGTATCTCCAGCACTGGCAGGTGGATTCTTTACTACGGAGCCACCAGGGCATATTTTAGATTTTAGTTTTCCACACATGTATCTAGTGAAAGAGGCCAGGATCAAGAGGCCTGGCAGCTGGGAATCCTCAGCCACAGTTCTGGCTGTGCTATAAAAAACTCTCGGGCTTTTGGTGAGTGCCTCAACTTTCCTGGGACTGTTTCCTCCCCTGAGAAATGCCCT
>NW_011419794.1:0-641 GCF_000754665.1 Bison bison bison | reverse complement strand
GGGTGGGATTGGGACAGCTCGCCTGTTCCCCGCCGACTTACTTGCCTGTTGATTTCGTTTCTTCTGCAAAGCCGACTCCAATGTCGGAGTCACGGTTGTTGCTGAAGCACAGTGGGTTTCCAATATTGTGCTCGTTTACCGATGGACCGCAAAGTGATTCTAGTTTCCCGTGTCCAGATTTTGGATTTCATGTATGTTTTCAGATTCTTGTCCACTCGAGGGGATTCCAGGGTACTGACGCTTATCCCTGTGTTGAACTGGATCACCTTGGCGCTTCTCCCTTTATCCAGGGTCCTGCGAATCTGTTCGTCCCAGCTGCACACGCATCCCTCCAGCGCTGCCTTTCCGCTGGCGTTCCCCTGAGGTGGCTTTCTGCGTGAGTGGGTTTCTCCTCGGCAAATAGCTCCGTTTTGTATTCTTTCACACGTTCCACATGCCTTTGTCCAACGCGGTCTGACGTGCTTCACCAAGTGTAAGAGTCTCTAGGTCCATCATTGCTTGTGACAAGTGGCAACACTGGACTTATTTCTGTATGACTGAGTGATGGTTCCATGCTACATCTGTGCCACCTCTTCTCGGGCCCGCCACGTGTGGATGGGCGCTGGGGTTTGCTCCGTGTCTTGGCCATGGCAAACAGTGTC
>NW_011419793.1:0-601 GCF_000754665.1 Bison bison bison | reverse complement strand
ATATTTATGCTTCTAGGCTTCCCTAATGGCTCAGACAGTACAAGTCTGCCTGCAGTAGAGGAGACCAGAGTTTGATCCCTGGTTCAGGAAGATCTCCTGGAGAAGGGAATGGCTATCCACTTCAGTATGCTTGCCTCGAGAATTCCATGGATAGAGGAGACCTGGGGAACTACTATCCATGGGTTTGCAAAGAGTCAAACACAACTGGATGACTAACACTTTCATTTTCATATGCTTCTAAAGATTGTTCAAATCTCAGAATCACCTGGGACATTATTAAACATAGAGATTCCAGGGCTGCATATCATACCTAAGAACTAAAATTGCCTGAGGAGGGGGCCTGGGCAGCTGAAAGTTCAATGTTTGCCTCACTTGATTCTGATGTGACGTGAGTCCCAGGGTGTAAAATCATCCAATACTTTGGGAAAGATTGATCTCTGGTGGTTCAGCAGTTAAGAATCCACCTGTTAATGCAGGAGACCTGGTTTCAATGAAAGGGTTGGAAAGATCTCCTGGAGGAAGAAATGGCAACCCAGTCCAGTATTCTTGCCTGGGAAACACCATGGACAGAGGGGCCTGGCAGGCTACAGTCTATGGGGTC
>NW_011419792.1:0-769 GCF_000754665.1 Bison bison bison | reverse complement strand
CCCTGGGCCTCCTTTCTCCTGCTGATCCCTAGAGAACTCTCATCGGCGGATAGCCTGGGATCCTTTCCTGAGGATTCCTGAGCCTCCTACGACACTGCGGCTCTGATGTCTTGGTGTGGCATTGAGATCAACCCGTAGCTTCATCGTGTAATTTGGGAACCTAAATTGGAAGTAGTTCCACTAAATCGTTTGTTTTATTTAATCCATCCACAGGTTCGAAATAAGATCGTTAGACTAACATCCGTTAGCAGCTACAGTCTTGTCTCTTGATACTTAACTCCCTTCTCCAGCCTCCCCACCCTCCAACTGAGTATCAACTCTGCGCTTGACACAGTCCGTTCAAAGGATGCCCAGTCTAATGAAAACAATAATTATGGTTGGAAGTGTAGTATATCAAGATGTAGAGAGAAAAGAATGGGTGAGTTTACTGAAACTGCTTTAAGCTTTTAATGTGGGGATTTTACAGCACCAAAAAGGGGTGGAGTGGCAAATCCAGATCCTGACGTGCAGCAAAGGAACAAATAGTATTGAAAAGTCTGAGAAGTAATTCGATTTCAAGCCTGGGCTGCTGAAAAAGATGAATCTGAAGTAGTAGACAGGAGCCAAACATGAACCGTCTTATGCTGTGCTGAGGCAATGCATAGAGGAATGACCTTGGACAGATTGATAATACAATTTAAGTTGGTGGATAGATTAGCTGAGGGGAGGAGCAGGGCAAGCAGAGAGCTTGTAGACCAGGGGCCATTACAGAAATCAAGAGAAAAGAACC
>NW_011419791.1:0-509 GCF_000754665.1 Bison bison bison | reverse complement strand
CGCTGATCATGGGACTGTGCACGCACTGATCACGTGGCTATCATGCACTGATCACGTGACTGTGCATGCACTGATGACGTGGCTGTTCGGGCACTGATCACGTGTTTATCAGGCAGTGATCAGTGACTGACAGGCGCTGATCAGGGGACTGTGCACGCACTGATCAGGTGGCTGATCAGGAACTGCCACCTGACCGCGCATGCAGTGATCACGTGGCTGGTCGTTCACTGATCACGTGTTTATCATACCGGGATCACGTGACTGAGAGGCGCTGATCACGTGACTGTGCCGTCAGTGATCACGTGGCTGAGCAGGCACTGATATCGTGACTGAGCATGCACTGATCATGTGCCGGGAGCCAGGGAGGCATTCCACTCTGGACAAAGGTCATGAGGAAGGAGGCTCGGCATACGCAAATGCGGGATCGAGCCTCAGGAGTCCACCCGGATATTCTCGAGCATCAGCCCCCCAAAAAAACCGGAGTCTGCCTACTGTATTGCTTTGTGCTC
>NW_011419790.1:0-558 GCF_000754665.1 Bison bison bison | reverse complement strand
GGCCCCTCCCACCTCCAGTTTCCCTGGCTTCTCAGAGCCACCATGAGAAGCTCCCTGAGGTCACCTGCACAAGTCGAGGGAACCCAGGGTTTCCTGCCTCAACCCGAGAAAGACCTCGAGAGACCTTCTTCAACGCGTCTCGAGGCCAGATTCCCCTACCATGGCTCGGGAGCAATGACGCGCTCCCCCTCGCCACTCGCATGGAGACCCGACTTCCCTGGCGCCCCACGAGAGGCTCGCTGACCTCGCCGTCGTACCTCGTGAGAAACCGCACACTGGGGCCGCCCTCGAGAACAACCCCGAGATTCCCCCGTCATCGAGAGATGAAGGCCTTCGTCTCCTGCACGGCCTAGAGACCAATCTCGCGACCTCTCTCCAAACGCCTCAGGAGGCTTGACTCCCTTGAGTCCACCCAGTGAGCTCCAAGAGATACCCGTCGCGATTCGAGAGCAGAGCGGGGTTCTTTGCTTCCACTCGAGATGAATGCCTGTCTCCCCGGGTGCGTCTGGAATGCAACCCCGAGATCCCTGTCGCCCCTGGAGAGGAACATTGGCTTCT
>NW_011419789.1:0-695 GCF_000754665.1 Bison bison bison | reverse complement strand
TCTCGGGAGTCCACTGGGTTTGGTGCATTGGAAGAGGGCCTCATCTCCAGTTGAGGCAGGAACCTCAGGGTTCCTCTGATTTCAGACTCCGATCGCAGGGTCCCTGCAGACTTGGGACAGGAGAGACAGGCCTCCTCTTGGGTTGAGGCATGGAACTCCGCTTGCCTCTCGAGGTGTCCCCGGGGAGAGAGGCCACTTGTCGAGCTGTATTTGGAACCTGGGGTTTTTTTCTGGAGGATGCACGGGCGAGTCACTGCCCCAACGTGTTGACTTCACTCACAGGGTGCAGTTCGCAGAGGTGTGCGGGCATCGGGTTCTTATCAAGAGGGGACCGGGAAATCGGGGTCCTTCGGAAAGTGGAACCACCCACGAGGCCACGTCTGGAATGTCGTCGTGAGACCGGCCTCATCCTGAGGTGCGACCGGAAGGTCGGGAACCCCTTCCAGACAAAGCAGGGGAGTCGACCCTCCTGTCGTGATCAGGAGGGTAGAAGGGACTCAGAGGAAGTGGTGCCGGAAAACCTCGGGGTTCCTCTCCAGGCAGACCGGGATGCCGGGGAACTTTGTGGGGCGCATCAAGGGTGCCAAGGACCGTTTCGACCTCCAATTCCTAACGTGGGACTTCTCCTGAGACGCTGTAGTGGGAAAGGGCTTCATCTTGCGATGACGGGGGAACCACGTGGCTTTTCTCGAGTT
>NW_011419788.1:0-684 GCF_000754665.1 Bison bison bison | reverse complement strand
CTTCCATTCGAGTTGCGAAGGAAAGCTGGGGATTGCTCTCGAGTGACTGCAGGCCCAATAGACCTCATCTAGGCTTGTGTCCAGAAGCCAATGTCCCTCTCCAGGGGCGACCGGGATCTCGGGGTTGCATTCCAGACGCACCCGGGGAGACAGGCATTCATCTCGAGTGGAAGCCAGGAAACCCGCTCTGCTCTCGAGTCGCGACGGGTATCTCTTGGAGCTCACTGGGTGGACTAAAGGGAGTCAAGCCTCCTGAGGCGTTTGGAGAGAGGTCGCGAGGTTGGCCTCTGGGCCATGCAGGAGACGAAGGCCCTCATCTCCGCGACGACGGGGGAGGTCTCGGGGTGGTTCTCGAGCGGCGGCCCCAGGGTGCGGTTTCTCACGAGGTACGACGGCGAGGTCGGTGAGCCTCTCGTGGGGCGCCAGGGAAGTCGGGTCTCCATGCGAGTGGCAGGGGGAGCGCGTCATTGCTCTCGAGGCATGGTAGGGGAATCTGGCCTCGAGACGTGCTGAAGAAGGTCTCTCGAGGTCTTTCTCGGGTTGAGGCAGGAAACCCTGGCTTCCCTCGACTTGTGCAGGTGACCTCAGGGGGCTTCTCATGGTGGCTCTGAGAAGTCAGGGAAACTGGAGGTGGGAGGGGCCTCTCGGGACTCCACGGGGTTTGGTGCATTGGAAGAGGGCCTC
>NW_011419787.1:0-565 GCF_000754665.1 Bison bison bison | reverse complement strand
GTTGAGTATAAGCCCCATGAGGGCAATGTTCAACAATCTCTGGCATTCATTGAGTGAATTCTTTTCTATTTTCTTTGGATTTGCTATTTTTCTACCATCTTGACCTATACTCTAAATTCATCTACTTTCATTCTCTCTTGCTTTAGTAATGAAAGTACTGACGTCTTTTTCAACATAAGAACTGTTTAACAAGTTTTAATTTTCTCTGGATGGCAAGGCTGTTTTATTTGCCAATTTTGTTTCAGACTTTTAATTACATTGCATTCAGAAAATGCTGTCTATAGTTTCTATGTTTGGCAAAAGTTTAAATTTTATTTGGAAATGCAAAGAACCAAGAAAAGTCAAGGCAACCTTTGAGAAAACAAACTTAAAGGACATAAAAAACCAAATATCCAGAGTTATGCATTAACAGTACAAGGATAGACCAATGGAACAGAAAAGATAATTCAGAAAAAGACTAGAAGATACACACTTGATTTATGACAAAGATGTCACTACAGAGTAGTGAAAAGAATAATCTGGGTCAACTCGGGGGTGGGGGGCAGAAATCTTGACTATCTCATAC
>NW_011419786.1:0-708 GCF_000754665.1 Bison bison bison | reverse complement strand
TTTCCAGTTTTTTAAGGAATCTCCACACTGTTCTCCATAGTGGCTGTGCTAGTTTGCATTCCCACCAACAGTGTAAGAGGGTTCCCTTTTCTCCACACCCTCTCCAGCATTTATTATTTGTAGACTTTTGGATCGCAGCCATTCTGACTGGTGTGAAATGGTATCTCATAGTGGTTTTGATTTGCATTTCTCTGATAATGAGTGATGTTGAGCATCTTTTCATGTGTTTGTTAGCCATCTGTATGTCTTCTTTGGAGAAATGTCTATTTAGTTCTTTGGCCCATTTTTTGATTGGGTCATTTATTTTTCTAGAGTTGAGCTGTAGGAGTTGCTTGTATATTTTTGAGATTAGTTGTTTGTCGGTTGCTTCATTTTCTATTACTTTCTCCCATTCTGAAGGCTGTCTTTTCACCTTGCTAATAGTTTCCTTTGATGTGCAGAAGCTTTTAAGTTTAATTAGGTCCCATTTGTTTATTTTTGCTTTTATTTCCAATATTCTGGGAGGTGGGTCATAGAGGATCCTGCTGTGATGTATGTCAGAGAATGTTTTGCCTATGTGCTCCTCTAGGAGTTTTATAGTTTCTGGTCTTACGTTGAGATCTTTAATCCATTTTGAGTTTATTTTTGTATATGGTGTTAGAAAAGTGTTCTAGTTTCATTCTTTTACAAGTTGGTTGACCAGATTTCCCTAGCACCACTTGTTAAAGA
>NW_011419785.1:0-596 GCF_000754665.1 Bison bison bison | reverse complement strand
CCCCAGGGTGCGGTTTCTCACGAGGTAGGACGGCGAGGTCAGTGAGCCTCTCGTGGGGCGCCAGGGAAGTCGGGTCTCCATGCGAGTGGCAGGGGGAGCGCGTCATTGCTCTCGAGTAATGGTAGGGGAACCTGGCCTCGAGACGTGTGGAAGAAGGTCTCTCGAGGTCTTTCTCGGGTTGAGGCAGGAAACCCTGGCTTCCCTCGACTTGTGCAGGTGACCTCAGGGGGCTTCTCATGGTGGCTCTGAGAAGTCAGGGAAACTGGAGGTGGGGGGGGCCTCGGGACTCCACGGGGTTTGGTGCATTGGAAGAGGGCCTCATCTCCAGTTGAGGCAGGAACCTCAGGGTTCCTCTGATTTCAGACTCCGATCGCAGGGTCCCTGCAGACTGGGGACAGGAGAGTCAGGCCTCGTCTTGGGTTGAGGCATGGAACTCCGCTTGCCTCTCGAGGTGTCCCCGGGGAGAGAGGCCACTTGTCGAGCGGTATTTGGAACCTGGGGGTCTTTTCCGGACGATGCACGGGCGAGTCACTGCCCCTTCGTGTTGACTTCATTCACAGGCTGGAGTTCGGAGAGGTGTCCGGGCATCGGGTTCT
>NW_011419784.1:0-663 GCF_000754665.1 Bison bison bison | reverse complement strand
CCCGGTCTCCCTGGAGAGGAACACCGAGGTTTTCTGTCACCACGTCCTCTGATCCCCTTCTACCCTCCTGATCTCCACAGGAGGGTCGACTCCCCTGCTTGGTCTGGAAGGGGTTCCCGACCTTCCGGTCGCACCTCAGGATGAGGCCGGTCTCACGACGACATTCCAGACGTGGCCTCGTGGGTGCTTCCACATTGCGAAGCACCCCGATTTCCCGGTCCCCTCTTGGTAAGAACCCGATGCCCGGACACCTCTCCGAACTCCACCCTGTGAATGAAGTCAACACGAAGGGGCAGTGACTCGCCCGTGCATCGTCCGGAAAAGACCCCCAGGTTCCAAATACCGCTCGACAAGTGGCCTCTCTCCCCGGGGACACCTCGAGAGGCAAGCAGAGTTCCGTGCCTCAACCCAAGACGAGGCCTGACTCTCCTGTCCCCAGTCTGCAGGGACCCTGCGATCGGAGTCTGAAATCAGAGGAACCCTGAGCTTCCTGCCTCAACTGGAGATGAGGCCCTCTTCCAATGCACCAAACCCCGTGGAGTCCCGAGAGGCCCCTCCCACCTCCAGTTGCCCTGACTTCTCAGAGCCACCATGAGAAGCCCCCTGAGGTCACCTGCACAAGTCGAGGGAAGCCAGGGTTTCCTGCCTCAACCCGAGAAAGAC
>NW_011419783.1:0-516 GCF_000754665.1 Bison bison bison | reverse complement strand
GCATTCCAGACGCACCCGGGGAGACAGGCATTCATCTCGAGTGGAAGCAAAGAACCCCGCTCTGCTCTCGAGTCGCGACGGGTATCTCTTGGAGCTCACTGGGTGGACTAAAGGGAGTCAAGCCTCCTGAGGCGTTTGGAGAGAGGTCGTGAGGTTGGCCTCTAGGCCATGCAGGAGACGAAGGGCCTCATCTCCGCGATGACGGGGGAGTCTCGGGGTGGTTCGATCGGCGGCCCCAGGGTGCGGTTTCTCACGAGGTACGACGGCGAGGTCAGTGAGCCTCTCGTGGGGCGCCAGGGAAGTCGGGTCTCCATGCGAGTGGCGAGGGGGAGCGCGTCATTGCTCTCGAGTCATGGTAGGGGAATCTGGCCTCGAGACGTGTTGAAGAAGGTCTCTCGAGGCCTTTATCGTGTTGAGGCAGGAACCCCTGGCTTCCCTCGACTTGTGCAGGTGACCTCAGGGGGCTTTTCATGGTGGCTCTGAGAAGTCAGGGAAACTGGAGGTGGGAGGGGCCTC
>NW_011419782.1:0-649 GCF_000754665.1 Bison bison bison | reverse complement strand
AGAATTTGATCAATTCAGCAGGACAGCTAAGTATTGGGCAAAGACTGAATTGCTGCAATTTGTTCACAAGATCTCTTCTATGAATTGCAAGCTAAAGGTTAGACAGGCAATATTACATATGGAAGCATATAGCTTTTCTTTCTTAAATACATTAATAATTTTTAATCAAAGGAAAATGTTGACATGTGCATATTTACTTCCTCTTTCTCCCTTTCTACCTCCCCCGCTGCAGCTTCCACTGCCGTTATTACAATCACAGCCTTCACATAGCCCAGAAAGGACTTTGTTCCAGTCAGCGGTTCTCAAGCAAGCATTCTTCTGAGTCAAGAAGACATGTGGCAATATCTCCAGGCTTTGGGGGAAACCCATAAGGGGGGAAGTGCTACTAATAGATTAAGATCAGGCATCTTTAGATTTAACTAATGTAACTAATAGATAAAGATTAGGGTTACTGCTAAACCTCCTACAGTGCACACAGAACGGCCCCATAACAGGCAGTTGCTCATCCTTAAGTGTCAGTAACAGCAAGTGGAGAAACCTTGGTTTAACACCTGATTTTTCTGAAGAGCACGTGCTGCCTGAGGACCTGTCTCTTGCTGTGGTTCAAGGTGCCAGTAGAGGCAGCAGGTCTGGAGGTGCAAAGACTTAA
>NW_011419781.1:0-728 GCF_000754665.1 Bison bison bison | reverse complement strand
GCTGATCATGGGACTGTGCACGCACTGATCAGGTGGCTGATCAGGAACTGACCACCTGACCGCGCATGCAGTGATCACGTGGCTGGTCGTTCACTGATCACGTGTTTTATCATACGGTGATCACGTGACTGAGAGGCGCTGATCACGTGACTGTGCCGTCAGTGATCACGTGGCTGAGCAGGAACTCATATCGTGACTGAGCATGCACTGATCATGTGCCGGGAGCCGGGGAGGCATTCCACTCTGGACAAAGGTCATGAGGAAGGAGGCTCGGCATACGCAAATGCGGGATCGAGCCTCAGGAGTCCACCCGAATATTCTCGAGCATCTCCCCCCCAAAAAACAAGAGACTGCCTACTGTATTGCTTTGTGCTCTCACCTCTGATTTCACTGGGGCTGTCCCCCTCCACTATCTCGCTCTCTCTGTCAAAGAGTTAACTTACAGCTCCAATTCATAAAGTTCCTTGTCGTTCTTCCCTTTAACTTCCAGCTGAGTCTCCATCTGGCGCGCGGAAACCACCACGCTTACTAATTATGCCTGGGCTGCTAAGACCCACTCGAGAAGGTGTCTAGGGTGAGGCACCTTTCGCTATTCGAGAGGGCGCCTGCGGCCTACGTAAGTGGTGCAAACTTCTGGTCTTGAAGTTTGGTCTTCGGCATAAACCAAGCTACTCAGTCTCTTTTCTCCACCGAATTTTCCTACTGAGCTCTCCTCATACTATTATTCT
>NW_011419780.1:0-500 GCF_000754665.1 Bison bison bison | reverse complement strand
GTTGGTAGGACTGGGCGAGAGTCCCACGGTCATCCCAGTGGTATGTGACCAAGGGATGGGTGTCTCTCCCTTTGCAACCAGGTGAAGAAAGCGCTTTCAAAACCTGCTCGCCCAAGACATTTCCTTACGGACTTATTCTAAGCAGGGCAGAGCGCAGAGGAGGAGGTAGGAGAGAGTCCACTGGAAGTTTATTCCTGCAGGTCTCAGACCACATCAGCTGCCTGTAATGTGAAAAGTGATGGAGAGAGATTTTTTTAAAAAAAGGTAGGGATGTACAAGAGAGAAAAAGATGTCTGTTTCATTCAGGAGTTTCGCTACTACAATCAGAAGGAGAGGTTGCCAAAACTACGGGTCCCCAACCCCAAGAGCGTGGACCATGCAGGAGGAGGTGAGCAGCAGGCAAGAGAGCAAAGCTTCATCTGTATTTATAGCTGCTCCCCACTGCTCACAATACCACCTGGGCTCTGCCTCCCACTCCGTGAACTCAATAAATGTAACAT
>NW_011419779.1:0-583 GCF_000754665.1 Bison bison bison | reverse complement strand
ACGAGGTACGACGGCGAGGTCAGTGAGCCTCTCGTGGGGCGCCAGGGAAGTCGGGTCTCCATGCGAGTGGCGAGGGGGAGCGCGTCATTGCTCTCGAGTCATGGTAGGGGAACCTGGCCTCGTGACGTGTTGAAGAAGGTCTCTCGAGGCCTTTCTCGGGTTGAGGCAGGAAACCCTGGCTTCCCTCGACTTGTGCAGGTGACCTCAGGGGGCTTCTCATGGTGGCTCTGAGAAGTGAAGGAAATTGGAGGTGGGGGGGCCTCTCGGGACTCCACGGGGTTTGGTGCATTGGAAGAGGGCCTCATCTCCAGTTGAGGCAGGAACCTCAGGGTTCCTCTGATTTCAGACTCCGATCGCAGGGTCCCTGCAGACTGGGGACAGGAGAGTCAGGCCTCGTCTTGGGTTGAGGCATGGAACTCCGCTTGCCTCTCGAGGTGTCCCCGGGGAGAGAGGCCACTTGTCGAGCGGTATTTGGAACCTGGGGGTCTTTTCCGGACGATGCCCGGGCGAGTCACTGCCCCTTCGTGTTGACTTCATTCACAGGGTGGAGTTGGGAGAGGTGTCCGGGCATCGGGTTCTTACC
>NW_011419778.1:0-595 GCF_000754665.1 Bison bison bison | reverse complement strand
GTTTTTATGGTAAAATCTCCATTCTGATCTCAAATACTATATCAGTTCAGTTCAGTTCAGTTGCTCAGTTGTGTCTGACTCTTTGCGACCCCATGAATTGCAGCACGCCAGGCCTCCCTGTCCATCACCAACTCCGGGAGTTCACTCAAACTCAAGTCCATTGAGTGGGTGATGCCATTCAGCCATCTCATCCTCTGTCTTCCCCTTATCCTCCAGCCCTCAATCCCTCCCAGCATAAGAGTCTTTTCCAATGAGTCAACCAACTCTTCACAAGAGGTGGGCAAAGCACTGGAGTTTCAGCTTTAGCATCGTTCCTTCCAAAGTAAACAGGACTGATCTCCTTTAGAATGGACTGGTTGGATCTCCTTGCAGTCCAAGGCACTCTCAAGAGTCTTCTCCAACACCACAGTTCAACAGCATCAATTCTTCAGGACTCAGCTTTCTTCACAGTCCAACTCTGACATCCGTACATGACTACTGGAAAAACCATAGCCTTGACTAGATGGAACTTTGTTGACAAAGTAATGTCTCTGCTTTTCAATATGCTATCTAGGTTGGTCATAACTTTTCTTCCAAGGAGTAAGCGTCTTTTAAT
>NW_011419777.1:0-525 GCF_000754665.1 Bison bison bison | reverse complement strand
ATGGATACTGTCACAGAATACCTTGAATGTCTCTCATTGATCTTAACGTCAAGAGAATCTGCTTGTTAACAGCTTTAAATTCTAAGTTTGAGAGAACAAAATGTTCTCCTAAATTAATTATTACCCAGTTTTTACTGCAAATTGATATACAGAATATAATAAATCTTGAGACATTCATGCCAACTAATACTTTTTAACTGGGGGGCTTCCCAGGTGGCTCAGTGGTAAAGAATCCGCCTGCCAATGCAAGAGGGCAGGTTCGATCCCTGGGTCAGGAAGATTCCCTGGAGTAGAAGATGGCCACCCACTCCAGTATTCATGACTGGGAAGCCCCATGAAGAGAGGAGCATGGTGGGCTACAGTCCACAGGGTTGCAAAGATTCGGACACGACTGAGCATGTATGCAGGCAACGCTTTTTAACCATATAAAACTCTGACTTCTTACAGAAAAAAATGTATATACAAGAATTCAAGACGCTCAAAAGTCAACTAGTTACATAAATATGTGCATCATCCGCCTAACAA
>NW_011419776.1:0-764 GCF_000754665.1 Bison bison bison | reverse complement strand
ATTGGCCCTGCAGCCACTCGAGAGCAATCCCCAGCTTTCCTTCGCAACTCGAGTGGAAGATTGGACTTGCCTGGGCCAACACAAGAGGCATCCTGAATTCCCCGTCGTAACTCGAGAATCCCGCCGTAACTCGAGAAAAACCAAGTGGCTCCCCCGTCATCGCAAGATGAAGCCCTTTCCCGTGACAGCGTCTCAGGAGAAGTCCCACGTTAGGAATTGGAGGTCGAAAGGGCACTTGGCACCCTTGATGCGACCCACAAAGTTCCCCGAAATCCCGGTCTCCCTCGAGAGGAACACTGAGGTTTTCCGGCACCCCCTCCTCTGAGCCCTTTCTCCCCTCCTGATCTGGACAGGAGGGTCGACTCCCCTGCTTTGTCTGGAAGGGGTTCCCGACCTTCCGGTCGCACCTCAGGATGAGTCCGGTCTCACGAAGTCATTCCAGACGTGGCCTCGTGCTTGGTTCCACATTCCGAAGGACCCCGATTTCCCGGTCCCCTCCTGATAAGAACCCGATGCCCGGACACCTCTCCGAACTCCACCCTGTGAATGAAGTCCACAGGAAGGGGCAGTTTTTCCGTGCATCGTTCGGAAAAAACCCCAGGTTCCAAATACAGCTCGACAAGCGGCCTCTCTCCCCGGGGACATCTCGAGAGGCAAGCGGAGTTCCATGCCTCCACCCAAGACGAGGCCTGACTCTCCTGTCCCCAGTCTGCAGGGACCCTGCGATCAGAGTCTGAAATCAGAGGTACCCTGCGGTTCCTGCC
>NW_011419775.1:0-656 GCF_000754665.1 Bison bison bison | reverse complement strand
ATGCTCAGTCACGTGATCTGTACTTCATCAGCCACGTGATCAGTGCCTGCAGAGTCACGTGATCAGGCCCTGCTGAGCTGCGTGATTCCTGCCGGCTCATCTGCATGACAATTGCCATCTGAGCTGCGTGATTCCTGTCGGCTCATCTGCTTGACAATTGCCAGCTGAGCTGCGTGATTCCTGCCTGGTCACGTGCTTGATTATTGCCAGTTGAGTAGCAAGATTCGTCAATGCTGTGCTCCATGCTTATTGCCTGCTGATTGCGTGGTTCGTGTCTGCTCAGCTCTTTGAGTATTGCCTCCTGAGGTCCCTGTTCGGTCGCCACCTGCCGGGGACCAGCCCCAACTGATCCAGGGTATTCGAAGGAGAGATGGCCTAGGCGACTATTTATATGCTAATCAGAGATGTCAAGCATAATAGTATGAGGAGAGCTCAGTAGGAAAATTCGGTGGAGAAAAGAGACTGAGTAGCTTGGTTTACGTGGAAGACCAATCAAACTTCAAGACAAGAAGGTTGCACCACTTACGTAGGCCGCAGGCGCCCTCTCGAATAGCGAAAGGTGCCTCACCCTAGACACCTTCTCGAGTGGGTCTTGGCAGTTCAGGCATAATTAGGAAGGGTGGTCCATTCCGCATTCCAGATGGAGACTCAGCTGG
>NW_011419774.1:0-711 GCF_000754665.1 Bison bison bison | reverse complement strand
CAAGGTCCCTGCAGACTTGGGACAGGAGAGTCAGCCCTCATCTTGGGTTGAGGCCTGGAATTCCGCTTGCCTCTCGAGGTGTTCCCGGGGAGACAGGCCACTTGTCGAGTGGTATTTGGAACCTGGGGGTTTTTTCCCGACGATGCACGGGCGAGTCACTACCCCCTTCGTGTTGACTTCATTCACAGGGTGGAGTTCGAAGAGGTATCCGGGCATCGGGTTCTTATCAAGAGGGGACCGGGAAATCGGGGTCCTTCGGAATGTGGAACCACCCACGAGGCCACGTCTGGAATGTCGTCGTGAGACCGGCCTCATCCTGAGGTGCGACCGGAGGTCGGGAACCCCTTCCAGACAAAGCAGGGGAGTCGACCCTCCTGTCCAGATCAGGAGGGTAGAAGTGGCTCTGAGGAAGTGGTGCCGGAAAACCTCGGTGTTCCTCTCGAGGGAGACCGGGATGCCGGGGAACTTTGTGCGTCGCATCAAGGGTGCTAGGTAACGTTTCGACCTCCAATAACTAACGTGGGACTTCTCCTGAGGCGCTGTAGCGGGAAATGGCTTCATCTTGCGATGACGGGGGAACCACGTGGATTTTCTCGAGTTGCGGCAGGATTCTCGAGTTACGACGGGGAATTCAGGATGCCTCTTGTGTTGGCCCAGGGAAGTCCAATCTTCCATTCGAGTTGCGAAGGAAAGCTGGGGATTGCTCTCGAG
>NW_011419773.1:0-592 GCF_000754665.1 Bison bison bison | reverse complement strand
GCATGCACTGATGACGTGGCTGATCGGGCACTGATCACGTGTTTATCAGGCAGCATCAGTGACTGACAGGCGCTGATCATGGGACTGTGCACGCACTGATTACGTGGCTGATCAGGAACTGACCACCTGACTGCGCATGAAGTGATCACGTGGCTGGTCGTTCACTGATCACCTGTTTATCATAGGGTGATCACCTGACTGAGAGGCGCTGATCACGTAACTGTGCCCTCAGTGATCACGTGGCTGTCCATGCACTGATATCGTGACTGAGCATGCACTGATCATGTGCCGGGAGCCGGGGAGGCATTCCACTCTGGACAAAGGTCATGAGGAAGGAGGCTCGGCATACGCAAATGCGGGATCGAGCCTCAGGAGTCCACCCGGGTATTCTCGAGCATCTCCCCCCAAAAAAAACCAGAGTCTGCCTACTGTATTGCTTTGTGCTCTCACCTCTGATTTCACTGGGGGCTGTCCCCCACCACCATCTCACTCTCTCTGTCAAAGCGTTAACTTACAGGTCCAATTCATAAAGTTCCTTGTCATTCTTCCCTTTAACTTCCAGCTGAGTCTCCATCTGGAGCGGGGAACCCAC
>NW_011419772.1:0-709 GCF_000754665.1 Bison bison bison | reverse complement strand
GATTATTGCCAGTTGAGCAGCATGATTCGTCACTGCTGAGCTCCATGCTTATTGCCTGCTGATTTGCGTGGTTCGTGTCTGCTCAGCTCTTTGAGTATTGCCTCCTGAGGTCCCTGTTCGGTCGCCACCTGCCGGGGACCAGCCCCAACTGATCCAGGGTATTCGAAGGAGAGATGGCCTAGGCGACTATTTATATGCTAATCAGAGATGTCAAGAATAATAGTATGAGGAGAGCTCAGTAGGAAAGTTCGGTGGAGAAAAAAGACTGAGTAGCTTGGTTTACGCGGAAGACCAATCAAACTTCAAGACAAGAAGTTTGCACCACTTACGTAGGCCGCAGGCGCCCTCTCGAATAGCGAAAGGTGCCTCACCCTAGACACCTTCTCGAGTGGGTCTTAGCAGCCCAGGCATAATTAGGAAGCGTGGTGGGTTCCCCGCTCCAGATGGAGACTCAGCTGGAAGTTAAAGGGAAGAATGACAAGGAACTTTATGAATTGGAGCTGTAAGTTAACTCTTTGACAGAGAGAGCGAGATGGTGGTGGGGGACAGCCCCCAGTGAAATCAGAGGTGAGAGCACAAAGCAATACAGTAGGCAGACTCCGGTTTTTTTTGGGGGGGGAGATGCTCGAGAATATCCGGGTGGACTCCTGAGGCTCGATCCCACATTTGCGTATGCCGAGCCTCCTTCCTCATGACCTTTGTCCAGAGT
>NW_011419771.1:0-705 GCF_000754665.1 Bison bison bison | reverse complement strand
GCCTGTCTCCCCGGGTGCGTCTGGAATGCAACCCCGAGATCCCGGTCGCCCCTGGAGAGGAACATTGGCTTCTGGACACAAGCCTAGATGAGGTCTATTGGCCCTGCAGTCACTCGAGAGCAATCCCCAGCTTTCCTTCGCAACTCGAATGGAAGATTGGACTTCCCTGGGCCAACACAAGAGGCATCCCGAATTCCCCGTCGTAACTCGAGAATCCCGCCGCGAACTCGAGAAAAACCACGTGGTTCCCCCGTCATCGCAAGATGAAGCCCTTTCCGCTACACGCGTCTCAGGAGAAGTCCCACGTTAGGAATTGGAGGTCGAAACGGTACTTGGCACCCTTGATCGCGCCCCACAAAGTACCCCGGCATCCCGGTCTCCCTGGAGAGGAACACCGAGGTTTTCCGGCACCACTTCCTCTGAGCCCCTTCTACCCTCCTGATCTCCACAGGAGGGTCGACTCCCCTGCTTTGTCTGGAAGGGGTTCCCGACCTTCCGGTCGCACCTCACGGATGAGGCCGGTCTCACAACGACATTCCAGACGTGGCCTCGTGGGTGCTTCCACATTGCGAAGCACCCCGATTTCCCGGTCCCCTCTTGGTAAGAACCCGATGCCCGGACACCTCTCCGAACTCCACCCTGTGAATGAAGTCAACACGAAGGGGCAGTGACTCGCCCGTGCATCGTCCGGAAAAGACCCCCAGG
>NW_011419770.1:0-677 GCF_000754665.1 Bison bison bison | reverse complement strand
CTCCCGCTCCCCCTCCCTCTGCTGCCCCTGGCATAGGGAAGGAGTTCTCCTGTGTGGACTGCTGGAAAGACGGGACCAGAAGACAGAAGAGCCAGACACAAAGAACTTGTGCCGGGCACGGGGTTTCTTTCCCGGGCCCATGGAATGTTCCCTCTGAGGCAGCCCCTTGGTCACTGCCATGCAGGGAGGGCTTGAGGCTTCAGGTAGGGTGTCCCCGTTTGGGGCGGGGCCCAGCTTCCCAAAGGTCCAGCACTCGGGTTTGTCCCCAGGGTTGTCCGTAGACATCCCGTCTGTATTCTCTCCTCTTCCCACACAAACAGCTCCCACCCACCCACCCACCCACCCACCCTTTCCCCGAGCTCCGTGGCCCCACATCCCAGGCAAGGAGACCTGAACGTGGCTAGGGGGAGAAGGTGGCCCCTTCCTTCCTCTCCCTCTAAGCCCCAGGGCCTGGGGAGCCTGGCAGCATGTCGAGGAGGGCCTGGTACTCGTCCTCACTGAGGGGTGTTTCCAGGGTGGCCTCAACTCCTTCTTCCCCCGCAGGGGACCCCGGGGAAGACCAGGGCGTGTCCTGGATGGCCGTGGCAGCCAAGATTTCCTCTAGGAGGCTGGGTGGCCCGGGGAGGGCTGGGTGGGGCCCTGCGACGACAGGAGAGGACCCCGGAGAAGGGCCCGGC
>NW_011419769.1:0-570 GCF_000754665.1 Bison bison bison | reverse complement strand
GCCTCCCTCTGCACCTGCCCATCTGCTCTGGTGATGCTTAAGAGCCCACCAGAGGTGGCCATGGGAGGGGACTGCCTCGGGAACCAAGACATAGGCCGCTCACGTCGCGGCTCCCTGGTGTTTTAGAAGAAAGACCATACTTGCTCTTGAAGTTTATGAGTTTTTGTTTTTCCTGTTTTAGGCGATGCAGAGACTAAAAATGAAGAGCACAATAAATGCTTATCAGATACCTTGGATAAGCTTCTATGCGAATCAGATGAGAAACTTCAGCTTCATCTGAAGGAGAGAATGGCAGCTTTGGAGGGTAAGGTGAGCCAGCCCCATGGCCTCTTTAGAAAGAGGCGCTTCTGGCCTGGCCCGGCCTGGCCCGGCCTGGCCCGGCCTGTGTGTGGGGGAAATCTCCAGCATAGGAGTTGGAAAACTCTTCCCGTAGAGGGCCCCGGAGTGAATGTCTTTACTGGTATGAATAATTGAGTAGCAGCATTTCATGCTAGTGAATAAGCGTGACAGCATCCACAGGCAGTGTGTAAAGGAACAGACATAGATGTGTGCCTGCAACCTTTACAGAAA
>NW_011419768.1:0-766 GCF_000754665.1 Bison bison bison | reverse complement strand
GACCACCTGACTGTGCATGCAGTGATCACGTGGCTGGTCGATCACTGATCACGTGTTTATCATACGGTGATCACGTGACTGAGAGGCGCTGATCACGTGACTGTGCCGTCAGTGACCACGTGGCTGATCATGCACTGATATCATGACTGAGCATGCCCTGATCATGTGCCGGGAGCCGGTGAGGCATTCCACTCTGGACCAAGGTCATGAGGAAGGAGGCTCGGCATACGCAAATGGGGGATCGAGCCTCAGGAGTCCACCCGGATTTTCTCGAGCATCTACCCCCCAAAAAAACCAGAGTCTGCCTACTTTCTTGCTTTGTGCTCTCACCTCTGATTTCACTGGGGGCTGCCCCCATCACCATCTCACTCTCACTCTCAAAGAGTGAACTTACAGCTCGAATTCATAAAGTTCCTTGTCATTCTTCCCTTGAACTTCCAGCCGAGTCTCCTTCTGGAGCACGGAACACACATCGCTTACTAATTATGCCTGGGCTTCTAAGACCCACTCGAAAGTTGTCTAGGGTGAGGCACCTTCTGCAATTCCAGAGGGCGTCTGCGGCCTATGGCAGTGGTGCAAACTTCTTGTCTTGAAGTTTGATTGGTCTCCCGCGTAAACCAAGCTACTCAGTCCCTTTTCTCCACCGAATTTTCCTACTGAGCTATCCTCTTACTCTTATTCTTGACATCTCTGATGAGCATATAAATAGTCGCCTAGGCCATCTCTCCTTCGAATACCCTGGATCAGTTGGGGCTGGTCCCCGGCA
>NW_011419767.1:0-538 GCF_000754665.1 Bison bison bison | reverse complement strand
ATTTAACTTATATGCAGAGTACATCATGAGAAACGACTGGACTGGAAGAAACACAAGACTGGAATCAAGACTCCGGGAGAAATATCATAACCTCAGATATGCAGATGACGCGACCCTTATGGCAGAAAGTGAAGAGGACTAAAAAGCCTCTTCATGAAAGTGAAAGTGAAGAGTGAAAAGGTTGGCTTAAAGCTCAACATTCAGAAAACGAAGATCATGGCATGCAGTCCCATCACTTCATGGGAAATAGATGGGGAAACAGTGGAAACAGTGTCAGACTTTATGTTTTTGGGCTCCAAAATCACTGCAGATGGTGACTGCAGCCATGAAATTAAAAGACGCTTACTCCTTGGAAGGAAAGTTATGACCAACATAGATAGCATATTCAAAAGCAGAGACATTACTTTGCCAACAAAGGTTCATCTAGTCAAGGCTATGGCTTTCCCTGTGGTCATGTATGGATGTGAGAGTTGGACTGTGAAGAAGCTGAGTGCTGAAGAACTGATGCTTTTGAGCTGTGGTGTTGAAGAAGACTCTT
>NW_011419766.1:0-658 GCF_000754665.1 Bison bison bison | reverse complement strand
AGTGAGCTCCAAGAGATACACGTCGCGATTCGAGAGCAGACGGGGTTCTTTGCTTCCACTCGAGATGAATGCCTGTCTCCCCGGGTGCGTCTGGAATGCAACCCCGAGATCCCTGTCGCACCTAAAGAGGAACATTGGCTTCTGGACTCAAGCCTAGATGAGGTCTATTGGCCCTGCAGTCACTCGAGAGCAATCCCCAGCTTTCCTTCACAACTCGAATGGAAGATTGGACTTGCCTGGGCCAACACAAGAGGCATCCTGAATTCCACGTCGTAACTCGAGAATCCCGCCGTAACTCGAGAAAAACCACGTGGCTCCCACGTCATCGCAAGATGAAGTCCTTTCCCGCTACAGCGTCTCAGGAGAAGTCCCACGTTAGGAATTGGAGGTCGAAAGGGCACTTGGCACCCTTGATGCGACCCACAAAGTTCCCCGAAATCCCGGTCTCCCTCGAGAGGAACACTGAGGGTTTCCGGCACACCCTCCTCTGAGCCCTTTCTCCCCTCCTAATCTGGACAGGAGGGTCGACTCCCCTGCTTTGTCTGGAAGGGGTTCCCGACCTTCCGGTCGCACCTCAGGATGAGGCCGGTCTCACGAAGACATTCCAGACGTGGCCTCGTGGGTGGTTCCACATTCCGAAAGACCCCGATATCCCGGT
>NW_011419765.1:0-584 GCF_000754665.1 Bison bison bison | reverse complement strand
CCTTACTCTCCTGTCCCAAGTCTGCAGGGACCTTTCGATCGGAGTCTGAAGTCAGAGGAACCCTGAGGTTCCTGCCTCAACTGGAGATGAGGCCCTCTTCCAATGCACCAAACCCAGTGGAGTCCCGAGAGGCCCCTCCCACCTCCAGTTTCCCTGACTTCTCAGAGCCACCATGAGAAGCCCCCTGAGGTCACCTGCACAAGTCGACGGACCCCAGGGTGTCCTGCCTCAACCCGAGAAAGACCTCGAGAGACCTTCTTCAACACGTCTCGAGGACAGATTCCCCTACTGTCGTGAGCCGGCATATTGCATATTGAGTGCATATTGCATATTGCATATTGAGTGCAGCACTTTCCACAGCATCATCTTTCAGGATCTGGAACAGCTCAACTGGCATTCTATCATTGCTGGGAGCCAGTGAGGAACTCCCCCCATAACAAAGGTCATGAGGAACGAGGCTCGGCATACGCAAAGGCGGGATCGAGCTTCAGGAGTCCCCCTGGAAATTCTCGAGCATATACCCCCAAAACCAGAGTCTGCCTACTTTCTGCTTGTGCTTTCACCTAAACCTCTGACTTTACGGG
>NW_011419764.1:0-647 GCF_000754665.1 Bison bison bison | reverse complement strand
CCTGGCCTCGAGACGTGTTGAAGAAGGTCTCTCGAGGTCTTTCTCGGGTTGAGGCAGGAAACCCTGGCTTCCCTCGACTTGTGCAGGTGACCTCAGGGGGCTTCTCATGGTGGCTCTGAGAAGTCAGGGAAACTGGAGGTGGGGGGAGGGGGCCTCTCGGGACTCCACGGGGTTTGGTGCATTGGAAGAGGGCCTCATCTCCAGTTGAGGCAGGAACCTCAGGGTTCCTCTGATTTCAGACTCCGATCGCAGGGTCCGTGCAGACTGGGGACAGGAGAGTCAGGCCTCGTCTTGGGTTGAGGCATGGAACTCCGCTTGCCTCTCGAGGTGTCCCCGGGGAGAGAGGCCACTTGTCGAGCGGTATTTGGAACCTGGGGGTCTTTTCCGTCGATGCACGAGCGAGTCACTGCCCCTTCGTGTTGACTTCATTCACAGGGTGGAGTTCGGAGAGGTGTCCGGGCATCGGGTTCTTACCAAGAGGGGACCGGGAAATCGGGGTGCTTCGCAATGTGGAAGCACCCACGAGGCCACGTCTGGAATGTCGTCGTGAGACCGGCCTCATCCTGAGGTGCGACCGGAAGGTCGGGAACCCTTCCAGACAAAGCAGGGGAGTCGACCCTCCTGTCGAGATCAGGAGGGTAGAAGGG
>NW_011419763.1:0-618 GCF_000754665.1 Bison bison bison | reverse complement strand
TTGCAAAACATGGATGGTAATAGTAGAACATACATCGTACATATAAAACAACCAGAATAGTGTCTGGCACGTAACAAGTAGTATAAAAGTATATTGATAAGTATTTAATGCTCACTTCCAGTCTATTTTTTCATTTTAAAATTTCTCCCAAATGTTAAGGAGAACTTTATTTATGTGTACATGGTTTATGCATTTTAAGTGGTTAGCGAGCTGGTGTTCCTAAATGAAACACTAAGATTTTCTACTGTTTCATCATCCCCATAATCACCCAGCATGTGCTCAAGGAAGTCCAACTAAATGATTATACTATTTAATTAAAATTTTATTATTTATACCCTCACTTTATTCTAAAGGGTTTAGTCCAGGCTCTTACAAAATACATACGAACATAACAAGCTAAAGAACTAAGTAATAAAATCAAAGCAAAAGATAAACAAGGGTAGGAAAACAAATTAGCCTTTTAAATTTGGCTCCCAAGAAGGCACCCTATAAGGTCGTATATTCTTTTAGTTCAGGCCCATATCATTCATTCAAGGCTAAATTCAGAGGGTTATTTTACACTATCTGTACAATAGCTTTCCTGGCAACACAAGAAATAGAAAGATGACTTTCACTATT
>NW_011419762.1:0-626 GCF_000754665.1 Bison bison bison | reverse complement strand
CACTTCCCTTCAGGCTTGCTCCTCACGTTCTTCTCTGATGTCTTTTGCCTGGAATGCCCTCTGCACTCTTTGGCTTCCATCCCATAGGGCGTTTTTCGTTTCTTGAATGTCCTAAGTTTCCCTGGTCACATAGCCTTCCAAGATGCTATTTTCCCGGCCTGAAATTCTTCCTGCATCTCAACCCTGGTTTACCTAGGTTCAACCTATGGACCTCAACGAAATGGTGCCTCTGGAAAGCCCTTCCCTGACACCCAGGTTTTGTGGTGAGGGAAGAGGCCCCTCTATAGGTTCTCAAAGGATCTGCCTGTGATGTATCATTAGAGTCGTCTCAGTGAAAGCAGGAACTCTGTGTCTTCTTCTCCTCCGCCTTCTATTCCCTAGAAACTTATTACATGCCTCCTAGCTCATCGTAGGTGCTCAGTATTTACTTAGTGTGTGAAAGACAGAAAAGCTCTTGGAAGCCTCAAGGGGTCACTTGGCTCGGCACTTTTGATCTCTTTGTATATTTGGCGATTCAATTCTTTCCTTTCCTGGGTTGATGTGTACACTATATTCGAGGCACAATCTAAGGCATGAAGACATATCCATACATAGAGGTTCTTGCTTTCAAGGAACTCGTACAGCAG
>NW_011419761.1:0-611 GCF_000754665.1 Bison bison bison | reverse complement strand
ACTTAAGGGGAACTGTCTTTAGAGTCTCCCTGGCAGGCATTCGAACAAGGTTCAGGGAGTTCCCTCATGCCAGCAGAGCCGGGCCACATTTCTCCCTCTGTGCAAAGTGTGGCCAAGCCACCTCAGGCCTGTGCAGTGTTCACATCTGTCCAGCGAGGGAGGGAGGGTCGCACGTCCAATCCTGCAGTTCAGCAGTGACCGCCCACTGTTGGTTCTCAAGGTTGAGAAAGCACTCTCCGAACGTATGGACTAAAACCGTCTAATCTCCCATTGCTGCAACTCAGTCAGGACCAGAAGGGCTTGCAAAGGATAAGCGTCTTTTCTGAGAGCTGCTGTCCAGAGAGTGGCAGACGGCAACAGCACTACTTAGAGAGACAGAGACACACAGACATCAGCGCCTGGTACACACACAGAAGGATTGTCCAAAACAGTGCTATGCCGGAAGCAAAGATAGAGAGACAAAGAGCGAGCTCTGTACCCTAAACCTCTGGTCTCCCTGAACAGTGTAGATCAACGGTAGCAAATGTTGGGGGTTTTCCCTATTCCCCTAGTATCAGGACAGCAACAGGCTCTCTGTCCCATGAAGAAAAGTATCCAGCCACTTGGCACCC
>NW_011419760.1:0-701 GCF_000754665.1 Bison bison bison | reverse complement strand
GCTGAGGCAGCAGTCAGGCACCGGTCACGTCTCCCCCACTCCCGCAGCCTGCTCCTTCCCGGGCGCGAACGCTAGAAGCTGGGCAGGGCTTGGGGAGGCTCGCCCAGCCCAGAGCAGCCTCTCGGCCGGGGCTCTGTGCTATCGCGCCTGGGCGCAGAGCTGGAGCTCCGCCGGTGTGGAAGCTCACTCGGTCCTTCCCAGTAACAGGCTTGCAAGCACCCGCCGGCAGCCAGCCTCTTCTCTCCCGCGTTCCGGGCATTGGGCTCCAAACCTGGGACCAAAGTACTGCCCGGAGCTCACTGATCATGGGCTGGTTCCCCTGCGCTGCGGCTGTGCTAGGGAGCCCAAACGCACAGGGGAGGCCCGCACAGCACATCCAGTTGCCTCTAGGCCGGAGGACAGCTCCAGGGAAGGCCCGGTCTGGCAGGCGCTTGCTGAGCACAAACGGAGCAACACTCGGGCTGTGGAGCTGCCTCCCCAAGCCAGGGGCACCGGGACCCTGATTCCCTCCGTGCGGCGCTTAGTCTGGGCGGGGAAGCACCAGCTTGGGAATGCAGCCTGGGGCGCTTCCTTTCCCTCGGAAAGAGCTCTCCCTGCGGGAGGCTTTGGCAGTGTGCACACCCCCAGCCCTTAAGCCCTCTGCAAGGACGCCTGGCTCCTAGGTCCGAAGGGAAGGCGAGAGCTGAGCTGAGGCACCACTC
>NW_011419759.1:0-909 GCF_000754665.1 Bison bison bison | reverse complement strand
AGTCCAGAGGTCCTAGCAACTTCCAGCGAGCAGCAAAGACCCAGCATAGTCAAAACGAATTCAATGTTACCCAAAACAAATAAATAAACGGACAGAAGTTCTTGGAACACATGACTGAGGTTAGGGGTGAGGCAGTACATGTATGTGCCAGGATACTCTTAAAGTATACTCTTAACGTAGATGAGGAGAACAAGGTAGGAGGAAAACTTACTGTTTGGTTCAGGTCGCTTCTGAGCCTTTTGGGGAACCGACCTGAAGCCAGAGTCTAGCCGAAATACACAGGCTTTGAACATCGCTGAAGACCAACATTTCCTAAGGAAAAACGCATTGCTTAGCTCAAGGTTTGTCTGGGAAATTCTTACACATCAGGAGATGGCTCCGAGTGGATTTCTACGAGAACATCCATGCAAAGGACAAGCCTGCACAGCTCTGTGCACATCTGCCCCCTCCCCCCTCACAGCCAGCAGCATTTCCAAGTGACCTCCTAAGGCCTTCGCCAAACTACAGGGGCACCTCTGGGCTTCCTGTTTACCCTCATTTTTCGGAATACTTTTCTAAAAAAAAGAAAAACAAAAAACAATTAAAAAAAAAACCCGCACATTTCTTCGTACAATGCCACAGTGGAAGGAACACAGGCCTTCAATATTAAGACCTAAATTTGCAAAAAACTTGGAGCTTGGTTTTTTGTTTTGTTTTGTTTTGTTTTGTTTGAATCAAACCACCACATCATTTACAATTTTTACACGTTCTAATTATTCGGTTCCAAAACACCAAACTTGTACTGCACACGGTCCCCATGGAAAGGCCCCCTCAGCAGGACAGCCACAGATGCTGCCATGAAAGGGCAGCAGGGTGCCCTCCTCCCTTGTTTTCTGCCTGGGCGGCCACCGGGTTTTGAAACCCATGCAC
>NW_011419758.1:0-793 GCF_000754665.1 Bison bison bison | reverse complement strand
AGGAAACCCTGGCTTCCCTCGACTTGTGCAGGTGACCTCAGGGGGCTTCTCATGGTGGCTCTGAGAAGTCAGGGAAACTGGAGGTGGGAGGGCCGTCTGGGACGTCCACGGGGTTGGGTTGCATTGGAAGAGGGCCGTCATCTCCAGTTGAGGCAGGAACCTCAGGGTTCCTCTGATTTCAGACTCCGATCGCAGGGTCCCTGCAGACTGGGGACAGGAGAGTCAGGTCTCGTCTTGGGTTGAGGCATGGAACTCCGCTTGCCTCTCGAGGTGTCCCCGGGGAGCGAGGCCGACTTGTCGAGCTGTATTTGGTAACCTGGGGGTTTTTTCCGCACGATGCACGGGCGAGTCACTGCCCTTCGTGTTGCCTTCATTCACAGGGTGGAGTTCGGAGAGGTGTCCGGGCATCGGGTTCTTATCAAGAGGGGACCGGGAAATCGGGGTGCTTCACAATGTGGAAGCACCCACGAGGCCACGTCTGGAATGTCGTCGTGAGACCGGCCTCATCCTGAGGTGCGACCGGAAGGTCGGGAACCCCTTCCAGACAAAGCAGGGGAGTCGACCCTCCTGTCGAGATCAGGAGGGTAGAAGGGGCTCAGAGGAAGTGGTGCCGGAAAACCTCGGTGTTCCTCTCCAGGGAGACCGGGATGCCAGGGAACTTTGTGGGGCGCATCAAGGGTGCCAAGTACCGTTTCGACCTCCAATTCCTAACGTGGGACTTCTCCTGAGACGCTGTAGCGGGACAGGGCTTCATCTTGCGATGACGGGGGAACCACGTGGTTTTTCTCGAGTT
>NW_011419757.1:0-656 GCF_000754665.1 Bison bison bison | reverse complement strand
ACCGGGAAATCGGGGTCCTTCGCAATGTGGAAGCACCCACGAGGCCACGTCTGGAATGTCGTCGTGAGACCGGCCTCATCCTGAGGTGCGACCGGAAGGTCGGGAACCCCTTCCAGACAAAGCAGGGGAGTCGACCCTCCTGTCCAGATCAGGAGGGTAGAAGGGGCTCAGAGGAAGTGGTGCCGGAAATCCTCGGTGTTCCTCTCCAGGGAGACCGGGATGTTCGCGAACTTTGTGGGCGCATCAAGGGTGCCAAGTACCGTTTCGACCTCCAATTCCTAACGTGGGACTTCCTCTGAGACGCTGTAGCGGGACAGGGCTTCATCTTGCGATGACGGGGGAACCACGTGGTTTTCTCGAGTTGTGGCGGGATTCTCGAGTTACGACGGGGAATTCAGGATGCCTCTTGTGTTGGCCCAGGGAAGTCCAATCTTCCATTCGAGTTGCGAAGGAAAGCTGGGGATTGCTCTCGAGTGACTGCAGGGCCAATAGACCTCATCTAGGCTTGTGTCCAGAAGCCAATGCTCCTCTCCAGGGGCGACCGGGATCTCGGGGTTGCATTCCAGACGCACCCGGGGAGACAGGCATTCATCTCGAGTGGAAGCAAAGAACCCCGCTCTGCTCTTGAGTCGCGACGGGTATCTCTTGGAGCTCAC
>NW_011419756.1:0-656 GCF_000754665.1 Bison bison bison | reverse complement strand
GGAAAAAGCAAGAGAGTTCCAGAAAAACATCTATTTCTTCTTTGTTGACTATGCCAAAGCTTTTGACTGTGTGGATCACAATAAACTGTGGAAATTCTGAAAGGGATGGGAATATCAGACCACCTGACCTGCCTCTTGAGAAACCTATATGCAGGTCAGGAAGGAACAGTTAGAACTGGACATGGAACAACAGACTGGTTTCAAATAGGAAAAGGAGTATGTCAAGGCTGTATATTGTCACCCTGCTTATTTAACTTCTATGCAGAGTACATCATGAGAAACGCTGGGCTGGAAGAAAGCACAAGCTGGAATCAGGATTGCTGAGAGAAATATCAATAACCTCAGATATGCAGATGACACCACCCTTATGGCAGAAAGTGAAGAAGAACTAAAGAGCCTCTTCATTAAAGTGAAGGAGGAGAATTAAAAAGTTGGCTTAAAGCTCAACATTCAGAAAACGAAGATCATGGCATCTGGTCCCATCACTTCATGACAAATAGATGGGGAAACAGTGACTGACTTTATTTTTCTGGGCTCCAAAACCACTGCAGATGGTGATTGCGGCCATGAAATTAAAAGACGCTTACTCCTTAGAAGGAAAGTTATGCCCAACCTAGACAGCATATTAAAAAGTAGAGACATTATTTTGTCAACAA
>NW_011419755.1:0-793 GCF_000754665.1 Bison bison bison | reverse complement strand
AGAGCTGGTGGAAGAGCAGTGCCTGCTGCAGGGCTTCACCTGGCCCTGGGATGGGGGCGATTTAAGGGTGGTCCTCCGGGTCCTGGTGGAGCACTGGGGAGGCAGGCGCGTCATTATCCAGTATGGGGGAGGGGTCAGGTCATCCCTGTCCAAATCCTGTAGAATTTCCTTTTTTATCATCAGTCAATTTTTGTGCCATTAATATTTTCCCCTTACCTTTCTGGATACAGAACCTTGTCCAAGTAAGAGGGTCTTAAGCTAACCCTAGCCATGAGTCAATATACGGATATTGATCCAGGTGTCTTGGCTCTCCTGTGACTACTGTACAGACTGCTTCCATTATTTTTAAGTTCATGGTGTTCTCTGGTGGCCATCCTACTCCCATAGGGGGCCATTCAACCTCACAGAATATGTGGAGGCAGTTAGGCTTCATCTTCACCCCATCAGTTCAGTTCAGTTCAGTTCAGTTCAGTCGCTCAGTCGTGTCTGACTCTTTACGACCCCATGAATCACAGCACACCAGGCCTCCCTGTCCATCACCAACTCCAGGAGTTCACTCAGATTCACGTCCATCGAGTCAGTGATGCCATCCAGCCATCTCATCCTCTGTTGTCCTCTTCTCCTCCTGCCCCCAATCCCTCCCAGCATCAGAGTCTTTTCCAATGAGTCAACTCTTCGCATGAGGTGACCAAAGTACTGGAGTTTCAGCTTTAGCATCATTCCTTCCAAAGAATCTCAGGGCTGATCTCCTTAAAATGGACTGGTTGGATCTCCTTGTAGTCCAAGGGACTCT
>NW_011419754.1:0-523 GCF_000754665.1 Bison bison bison | reverse complement strand
CTCGGGTTGAGGCAAAAACCCTGGCTTCCCTCGCCTTGTGCAGTTGACCTCAGGGGTCTTCTCATGGTGGCTCTGAGAAGCGAGGGAAACTGGAGGTGGGAGGGGCCTCTCGGCACTCCATTAGGTTTGGTGCATTGGAAGAGGGCCTCATCTCCAGTTGAGGCAGGAACCTCAGGGTTCTTCTGACTTCAGACTCCGATCGCAAGGTCCCTACAGATTGGGACAGGAGAGTCAGGCCTCGTCTTGGGTTGAGTCATGGAACTCCGCTTGCCTCTCGAGGTGTTCCCGGGGAGACAGGCCACTTGTCGAGCGGTATTTGGAACCTGGGGGTCTTTTCCCGACGATGCACGGGCGAGTCACTGCCCCTTCGTGTTGACTTCATTCACAGGGTGGAGTTCGAAGAGGTGTCCGGCATCGGGTTCTTATCAAGAGGGGACCGGGAAATCGGGGTCCTTCGGAATGTGGAACCACCCACGAGGCCACGTCTGGAATGTCGTCGTGAGACCGGCCTCATCCTGAGGTG
>NW_011419753.1:0-512 GCF_000754665.1 Bison bison bison | reverse complement strand
CGTCCGGAAAAGACCCTCAGGTTCCAAATACCGCTCGACAAGTGGCCTCTCTCCCCGGGGACACCTCGAGAGGCAAGCGGAGTTCCATGCCTCAACCCAAGACGAGGCCTGACTCTCCTGTCCCCAGTCTGCAGGGACCCTGCGATCGGAGTCTGAAATCAGAGGAACCCTGAGGTTCCTGCCTCAACTGGAGATGAGGCCCTCTTCCAATGCACCAAACCCCGTGGAGTCCCGAGAGGCCCACCCCCCCACCTCCAGTTTCCCTGACTTCTCAGAGCCACCATGAGAAGCCCCATGAGGTCACGTGCACAAGTCGAGGGAAGCCAGGGTTTCCTGCCTCAACCCGAGAAAGACCTCGAGAGACCTTGTTCAACACGTCTCGAGGCCAGGTTCCCCTACCATGACTCGAGAGCAATGACGCGCTCCCCCTCGCCACTCGCATGGAGACCCGACTTCCCTGGCGCCCCACGAGCTGCTCACTGTCCTCGCCGTCGTACCTCGTGAGAAACCGC
>NW_011419752.1:0-682 GCF_000754665.1 Bison bison bison | reverse complement strand
TCCTGAGGCGTTTGGAGAGAGGTCGCGAGATTGGTCTCTAGGCCATGCAGGAGCGAAGGCCCTCATCTCTCGATACGGGGGCATCCGGGTTGTCTTGAGCGGGGCCCCAGTGTGCGGTTTCTCACGAGGTACGACGGCGAGGTCAGTGAGCCTCTCGTGGGGCGCCAGGAAGTCGGATATCCATGCGAGTGGCGAGGGGGAGCGCGTCATTGCTTCCTAGCCATTGTAGGGGAATCTGGCCTCGAGACGTGTTGAAGAAGGTCTCTCGAGGTCTTTCTCGGGTTGAGGCAGGAAACCCTGGGTTCCCTCGACTTGTGCAGGTGACCTCAGGGGGCTTCTCATGGTGGCTCTGAGAAGCCAGGGAAACTGGAGGTGGGAGGGGCCTGTCGGGACTCCACTGGGCTTGGTGCATTGGAAGAGGGCCTCATCTCCAGTTGAGGCAGGAACCGCAGGGTACCTCTGATTTCAGACTCCGATCGCATGGTCCCTGCAGACTGGGGACAGGAGAGTCAGGCCTCGTCTTGGGTTGAGGCATGGAACTCCGCTTGCCTCTCGAGATGTCCCCGGGGAGAGAGGCCGCTTGTCGAGCTGTATTTGGAACCTGGGGTTTTTTCCGAACGATGCACGGAAAACCTGCCCCTTCGTGTGGACTTCATTCACAGGGTGGAGTTCGGAGAGGTGT
>NW_011419751.1:0-687 GCF_000754665.1 Bison bison bison | reverse complement strand
CGTGCGAGTGTCTGTGTGTCTGTCTGTGTGCCTGCCTGTGGCTCGTCCTGCTCTCTCAGGAAGGTCAAGGGCTTGGCGTGGGGCCAAAGGGGGGCCTCGGTAGTGCGAAGGGGCGGGGCTGAGGCGCTCCAGTCGACCGCGCCTCCCTGGCTTCTGGTGGGTTTGGGCACCGGACAGGTGCCGGGCAAGTTGGGCACTCAAGTTTCGCTGCGCCTAGGCCCGCAGGAGGTTCAGAGGGCCCTGGGCCGCAGGGGTTGGGAGGCGGCGGGCCCTGAAGACTGACACCTCCGGGGCCGCGCGGGCCTGAGCAGCGAATGGGATCGGGGGGTGGGGGGGAGGCCCTGCTCAGCGAGCGCGGCCGGGTCTGGAGTGGCCGGGGGTGGGAGGGCGCCGAGACCTCCGCACCCCTCAGCCCAGCCCCCAGGCCCGGAGCGCACGGGTATCCTGCCTGTGACTTCCTAGCACCAAACTGATTTTTCCTCAACATTGTTCAGTGCCTGTCATAGAGGGAAAGAGGGAGAGTTACTGAAAAAATATTCAAAGTCTCTTATAGGAAAATATTTTGAAATATTATATTTTAGAAGTATAGACTATTAAATTTATTTTAAATTATTCATCCTATTATGTACAGGCTGTAAAATGCTATCAAGGGGCACTTTTGGATAAATACTTTAAAATATACGAGTC
>NW_011419750.1:0-519 GCF_000754665.1 Bison bison bison | reverse complement strand
GCCCAGGTCCAGACGGCTTCACAGCTGAATTACTACCAAAAATTCAGAGAAGAGCTAACACCTATCCTGCTCAAACTCTTCCAGAAAATTGCAGAGGAAGGTAAACTTCCAAACTCATTCTATGAGGCCACCATCACCCTAATACCAAAACCTGACAAAGATACCCACAAAAAAGAAAACTACAGGCCAATATCACTGATGAACATAGATGCAAAAATCCTAAACAAAATTCTAGCAATCAGAATCCAACAACACATTAAAAAGATCATACACCATGACCAAGTGGGCTTTATCCCAGGGATGCAAGGATTCTTCAATATCCGCAAATCAATCAATGTAATACACCACATTAACAAATTGAAAAACAAAAACCATATGATTATCTCAATAGATGCAGAGAAAGCCTTTGACAAAATTCAACACCCATTTATGATAAATACTCTCCAGAAAGCAGGAATAGAAGGAACATACCTCAACATAATAAAAGCTATATATGACAAACCCACAGCAAACATTATC
>NW_011419749.1:0-771 GCF_000754665.1 Bison bison bison | reverse complement strand
GTTTTACTGGGATTTTCAATTGCTTAGAGGGTCAGTGTTCCAACCCCCATGTTGTTCAAGGGTCACTGATAATAAACCTAAGAGCACAGAAAGGTTGTATACAATCTAACATTTGCTAAACTCAATTAATTCCAAGTGACATTTATCATTTTACATAAAGAACAATGTTTATTTTAAATCTACTGTTATAGGGTGAAGGAGGTTTAATAAAAGTTTGTCCAATAAATTGTAAGTACCTCAAGACTTACTCTACTTTGTATCCTTAGGCCCTCCCTACAATATAGTAGGCACAAGAAATAATATGCCGTACTGAATCCATAATAACTACGTAACTGTATCAATACACCAATATAAAAGATTTAATACAAATGTAAAACATACACATTTAACTTTATTTCATCATTGCCATTTAAAGCTTGATTTTATAAAACATAAAAGACATTCTTAAGAGTTCTGTATCACAACAATTTGAAAAAGTGGGAATATCCACAGCTTTATAGACTCAAGTTACATAAATTAAACTCAAATAATTGGACATTTTTTCAATACAGAAACTATACAAATGAAATAAATGACAAGAGAATGCAATAGGAGAAATATGTCACTACTTATGGACTATCATTAGTTACTTTCAGGATGTAAATGAAGATTCTGAAGATTCATATTTCTTTTGTTCTATTTCATATTTAAATATTTCTCTACATTCTGAGTCAAGCTACTTGACCAAAAGTCTGATTTAGCAAGGCATTTAGCAAAAGTTTTTCCACCTAT
>NW_011419748.1:0-573 GCF_000754665.1 Bison bison bison | reverse complement strand
GCCTGAGAAGGTGCGCCGGTTGTACACCTAGATAACCGAGTGCGGGGAGGTGATAAGTCACAGCAATCGCGCTCGCCAAACACCTCATCATCTGAGCTGCTCGGACCTGGGAAGGGCACAAAACGCAGGCCCAACCAAGTCTGCGCCTCTGAGGACTACCTGAGTGCCTGAACCTGTGCGGCTTGGACCTGGGAGGTGCAAGCAGCCCAGGGCTGGCTGCGGATAGTTCCCGGCGGAGCAACCTAGAGCCTGAACAGTGTGGGCAGGGAGGCTACACGTGCCGTGAGCAGGGGGGCAGGCCCAGTGTGGCTGAGGCACTGCGAGCACACGCCAGTGTTATTTGTTTGCAGCATCCCTCCCTCCCTCCCCACAGCGCGACTGAACAAGTGAGCCTTAAAAAAAAGTGTCCTCCACCATCCCCTTTGTGTCAGAAACCAGACACTGAAGAGACCAGCAAACAGAAGAGGCTATAACAGAGGGAACTGCCTTGGAAGCTACAGGCAATAGATTAAAACCCTGTGGTTACTACCGACTACATAGAAAGGGGCCTATAGATCTTGAGAAATAAAGTTG
>NW_011419747.1:0-513 GCF_000754665.1 Bison bison bison | reverse complement strand
GGAAATACTTTTACTAAAAAAAAGAAAAACAAAAAACAAGTTAAAAAAAAAAAAAAACCGCACATTTCTTCGTACAATGCCACAGTGGAAGGAATACAGGCCTTCAATATTAAGACCTAAATTTGCAAAAAACTTTGGAGTCTTTGGTTTTTTGTTTTGTTTTGTTTTGTTTTGTTTGAATCAAACCACCACATCATTTAAAATTTTTACACGTTCTACTTATTCGGTTCCAAAACACCAAACGTATACTGCACACGGTCCCCATGGAAAGGCCCCCTCAGCAGGACAGCCACAGATGCTGCCATGAAAGGGCAGCAGGGTGCCCTCCTCCCTTGTTTTCTGCCTGGGCGGCCACCGGGTTTTGAAACCCATGCACCCTACTAAGTTTCTAGGGTGCAATTCGTGGACCCTTCCCTTTCCCATCCCAGCAGGTGGTCAAGGGCCCGCTGGCCTCCAAAGTGCCAGAAGCAGGGCTGGGCCAGCCGGCCAGAGTTCAGGGTTCTGGCCCTTGGA
>NW_011419746.1:0-556 GCF_000754665.1 Bison bison bison | reverse complement strand
TTTGCTTCTTTTTTAAAGTTCATTGGTGTCAGGAGTTCAACAATGATCTTAAAGCTCTGGATTAACTTCATGGCCTCTGCATTTTGGTGCTGAGTTACAGTCACATTAAGAATTCTGCATCCTCAGAACAGAGGAGAAAACCCAAGGTTGATGATGAAGCAATTTTCCATAATCAAAAACAGTTAAAGGAATTGACAGAGTTATATGGATCAGAGCAAACTGAGGAGGGAGATAAAGGTTTCTAGGAGGAGTAAAGGGAGAGTAAAAAAGGCAAGAGTGCAATCAACTAGGAATTAAATTAATAAGTGAAAATAGATTCTAAATACAGAATTTCTAAAGGATAAACATTTATTAATAAAAAGTTTCAAAATCAAAGATTAAGAACCTAGAATAGGATTTAAACTCCTATGATTACTGGAGAAAATTTAGAAGTCAAAATAATTATCACACATTTATATTGTGGTATATAGAAATGAAATTAAAAGGAATGATAAGGAACAAAAGAGTGTTTAATTAAAAAACATGAAAACAGTAAAGAATAATCTACCAATTTCTC
>NW_011419745.1:0-773 GCF_000754665.1 Bison bison bison | reverse complement strand
AGTTGATCTATCCTATAGGTGTGAGTGGGGTATTAAAGTCTCCCACTATTATTGTGTTATTGTTAATTTCCCTTTCATACTTGTTAGCATTTGTCTTACGTACTGTGGTGCTCCCGTGTTTGGGGTGCATATAGTATTTATAATTGTTATATCTTCTTCTTGGATTGACCCTTTGATCATTATGTAGTGAACCTTCTTTGTCTCTTTTCTACAGCCTTTGTTTTAAAGTCTATTTTATCTGATATGAGTATTGCTACTCCTGCTTTCTTTTGGTACCGTATTTGCATGGAAAATCTTTTCCAGCCCTTCACTTTCAGTCTGTATGTGTCCCCTGTTTTGAGGTGGGTCTCTTGTAGACAACATATGTAGGGGTCTTGTTTTTGTATCCATTCTAGTCCAGTCTTTGTCTTTTGGTTGGGGCATTCAACCCATTTACGTTTAAGGTAATTACTGATAAGTATGATCCCGTTGCCATTTACTTTATTGTTTTGGGTTCGAGTTTATACACCGTTTTTGTGTTTCCTGTCTAGAGAATATCCTTTAGTATTTGTTGGAGAGCTGGTTTGGTGGTGCAGAATTCTCTCAGCTTTTGCTTGTCTGAAAAGCTTTTGATTTCTCCTTCATACTTGAATGAGATCCTTGCTGGGTACAATAATCTGGGCTGTAGGTTATTTTCTTTCATCATTTTAAGTATGTCTTGCCATTCCCTCCTGGCTTGAAGAGTTTCTATTGAAAGATCAGCTGTTATCCTTATGGGAATTCCCTTGTGTGTT
>NW_011419744.1:0-705 GCF_000754665.1 Bison bison bison | reverse complement strand
TAAGTATTAACCTTTGATATTAATCACGTTAGACCTTAGGCTAGTAAATTCTTTCCTTAATTAAAACCCACTACACCCTCACCTATAGGAATGTAACTTTATTTGGGTGGCGTCTGTTTTAAGAATAATGACCCCTGGAGAAATAAGTGTCCTTGTTGACTGACCACTGTCACAAGGAGAGGGTCATAAATTGTCAGCAGGCCCCCTGGCCAGAAGATGATGTAACACCCCCTAAGACCTCTGTATACATTTGTATGAAGCACCTGACTTTGATAAAAGTCAGGACTGCTGACCCCACGTGACTTTTGCATAACATCTCAGTGTATAAAAGTAGACCATGGAAAATAAAGAGTTGGGATCAGTTTCTCGAAATACTGGTCTCCCCATGTCGCTATCTCTCTTAAACTCTGGCTGAGTCTCCATCTGGAGTGCGGAACCCACCAAGCTTACTAATTTTGCCTGGGCTTCTAAGATCCGACCAGGGAGGCCTCAGTGTCTCCTCTCCTTCGGGAGAACGGAAGGACGCCTGTGGCCTATGTAAGTGGTGCAAGCATCTTGTCTTGAAGTTTTATTGGTCTCCCGTGTAAACCAAGCTACTCAGCCTCTTTTCTCCACTGAATTTTCCACTGAGCTATCCTCATTCTATTACTCTTTACATCTTTAATTAATATCTAATTAAGCTATTGTATCCTGATCCTCGCCAAT
>NW_011419743.1:0-583 GCF_000754665.1 Bison bison bison | reverse complement strand
CTCAGATATGCAGATGACACCACCCTCATGGCAGAAAGTGAAGAGGAACTAAAAAGCCTCTTGATGAAAGTGAAAGAGAAGAGTGAAAAAATTGGCTTAAAGCTCAACATTCAGAAAACTAAGATCATGGCATGTGGTCCCATCACTTCATCGCAAATAGATGGGGAAACAGTGGAAACAGTGAGGGACTTTATTTTTGGGGGCTCCAAAATCACTGCAGATGGTCACTGCAGCCATGAAATTAAAAGGCGCTTATTCCGTGGAAGGAAAATTATGACCAACCTAGACAGCATATTCAAAAGCAGAGACATTACTTTGCCAACAAAGGTCTGTCTAGTCAAGGCTATGGTTTTTCCAGTGGTCATGTATGGATGTGAGAGTTGGAC
The DNA here is from genome assembly GCF_000754665.1 of Bison bison bison. Classification (NCBI taxonomy): domain Eukaryota; kingdom Metazoa; phylum Chordata; class Mammalia; order Artiodactyla; family Bovidae; genus Bison; species Bison bison. Next base: position 197 of record NW_011419743.1, on the reverse strand, counting down.
TGTGAAGAAGGCTGAGCGGCGAAGAATTGATGCTTTTGAACTATGGTGTTGGAGAAGACTCTTGAGAGTTCCTTGGACTGCAAGGAGATCCAACCAGTCCGTTCTGAAGGAGATCAGCCCTGGGATTTCTTTGGAAGGAATGATGCTAAAGCTGAAACTCCAGTTCTTGGCCACTTCATGCGAAGAGTTGACTCATT
>NW_011419742.1:0-586 GCF_000754665.1 Bison bison bison | reverse complement strand
AAGCCTGGCTTGGAGAATTTTTGAGCATTACTCTACTAGCACGTGAGATGAGTGCAACTGTGTGGTTGTTTGAGCATTCTTTGGCATTACCTTCCTTGAGACTGGGATGAAACTGACGTTTTCCCCTCCGGTGGCCACTGCCGAGCTTTGAAACTTTGCCGGCATATTGCATGGTACTTCACAACATCGTCTTTTAGGATTTCAAATAGCTCAACTGGAATTCCATAACTTCCACTAGCTTTGCTTCCTAAGATCCACTTGGCTTCACATTCCAGGATGTCTGGCTCTAGGTGAGTGACCACACTATCCTGGTTATCTGCATCATGAAGATCTTTTTTGTATAATTCTTCTGTGCATTGTTGCCATCAATTCTTAATATCTTTTGCTTCTCTTATGTCCGTACCATTTCTGTCCATTATTGTGCCCATCTTTACATGAAATGCTCCCTTAGTATCTCTAATTTCCTTGACGTGATCTCTAGTCTTTCCCATTCTATTGTTTTCCTCTGTTCTTTTTGTTGATTGCTGAGGAAGGCTTTCTTATCTCTACTTGCAATTCTTTGGAACTCTTCATTCAAATGGTATAT
>NW_011419741.1:0-507 GCF_000754665.1 Bison bison bison | reverse complement strand
AGTATCCTGGCACATCCATGTACTGCCTCCCCCCCTAACTCTCAGTCATGTGTTCTAAAGAACTTCTGTCCGTTTATTTATTTGTTTTTGGTTAACATTGAATTCGTTTTGACTATGCTGGGTCTTTGCTGCTCGCTGGAAGTTGCTAGGACCTCTGGACTGCAGTCTCCCATCTCTGGCTGACCTCTTGTTGACCTCTGCAGAATCCTGGTGGTCGGGAGCTTGTTAGTCCTTGTTCCATACCCGGACCTCCTGTGGTAAGTGTTTCTCTCCTCTGTGGCCTGGTAAGGGTGGGTGGTCATTGGCATCCTAAAGGTGGCTAGAAGTCAATGATTTAGGCAGGCTTGTGAATAGATATGGGAGAATGCAATGGCACCCCACTCTTTTCCAGTACTCTTGCCTGGAAAATTCCATGGACGGAAGAGCCTGGTAGGCTGCAGTCCATGGGGTCGCTCAGAGTCGGACACGACTGAGCGACTTCACTTTCACATCTCACTTTCATGCATT
>NW_011419740.1:0-590 GCF_000754665.1 Bison bison bison | reverse complement strand
GAAGAAGGCTTTCTTATCTCTTCTTGCTATTCTTTGGAACTCTGCATTCAGATGTTTATCTCTTTCCTTTTCTTCTATAAATATCTATGTACCCAACATAGGAGTACCGCAGTACGTAAGGCAAATGCTAACAAATTTGAAAGGGGAAATCAAAAGTAATGTAGTAATAGTCGGAGACTTTAATATCCCACTTACATGTATGTATAGATCAAGCGAGCAGAATATCAGCAAGGAAACACAAACTTCAAGTGATACAATGGACCGGATAAACCTAATTGATATCTATAGGACACTTCACTCCAAAACAATGAATCTCACCTTTTTCTCAAGTGCACAAGGAACATTTCCAGGATAGATTGCATAAATCTAGCCTTGGTAAAGTAGAAAAAGAAAACAAAAATGAAATCATTTCAAGCATCATTTCTGATCACAATGCAGTAAGATTAGATGTTGTAGCTCAGTCAGCAAAGAATCTGCCTGCAATGCAGGAGACCCAGGTTCGATTCCTGGGTTGGGAAGATTCTCTGGAGAAGGAAATGGCAACCAACTCCAGTATTCTGGCCTGGAGAGTTCCACGGACAGAGGAGTTT
>NW_011419739.1:0-558 GCF_000754665.1 Bison bison bison | reverse complement strand
GGGAAGTCCAATCTTCCATTCGAGTTGCGAAGGAAAGCTGGGGATTGCTCTCGAGTGACTGCAGGGCCAACAGACCTCATCTAGGCTTGTGTCCAAAAGCCAGTGTTCCTCTCCCGGGGCGAAAGGGATCTCGGGTTTGCATTCCAGACGCACCCGGGGAGACAGGCATCCATCTCGAGTGGACGCAAAGAACCCCGCTCTGCTCTCGAGTCGCGACGGGTATCTCTTGGAGCTCACTGGGTGGACTAAAGGGAGTCAAGCCTCCTGAGGCGTTTGAAGAGAGGTCGAGAGATTGGTCTCTAGGCCATACACGAGACGAAAGCCCTCAAGTCGCGATGACGGGGGAGGCTCGGGGTTGTTCTCAAGCGGCGGCCCCAGTGTGGGGTTTCTCGCGAGGTACGACGGCGAGGTCAGTGAGCCTCTCCTGGGGCGCCAGGGAAGTCGGGTCCCCATGCGAGTGGCGAGGGGGAGCGCGTCATTGCTCTCGAGTCATGGTAGGGGAATCTGTCCTCGAGATGTGTTGAAGAAGGTCTCTCGAGGTCTTTCTCGGGTTGAGGC
>NW_011419738.1:0-577 GCF_000754665.1 Bison bison bison | reverse complement strand
AACGGAAAGAATAAAATACTTAGGAATATATCTACCTAAAGAAACTGAAGACCTATATATAGAAAACTATAAAACATTGGTGAAAGAAATCAAAGAGGACACTAATAGATGGAGAAATATACCATGTTCATGGATTGGAAGAATCAATACAGTGAAAATGAGTATACTACCCAAAGCAATGTATAGATTCAATGCAATCCCTATCAAGCTACCAACAGTATTCTTCACAGAGCTAGAACAAATAATTTCACAATTTGTATGGAAATGCAAAAAAAAAAACCTCGAATAGCCAAAGCTATCTTGAGAAAGAAAATGGAACTTTAGGAATCATCCTACCTTACTTCAGTCTCTATTACAAAGCCGCAGTTATCAAGACAGTATGGTACTGGCACAAAGACAGAAATATTGATCAATGGAAAAAATAGAAAGCCCAGAGATAAATCCACACACATATGGACAACTTATCTTTGAAAAGGAGACAAGAATATACAATGGATTAAAGACAATCTCTTTAACAAGTGGTGCTGGGAAAACTGGTCAACCACTTGTAAAAGAATGAAACTAGAACACTTTCTAA
>NW_011419737.1:0-648 GCF_000754665.1 Bison bison bison | reverse complement strand
TGTCCCCGGGGAGAGAGGCCACTTGTCGAGCTGTATTTGGAACCTGGGGGGTTTTTCAGGACAATGCACGGGCGAGTCACTGCCCTTCGTGTTGACTTCATTCGACAGGGTGGAGTTCGGAGAGGTGTCCGGGCATCGGGTTCTTATCAAGAGGGGACCGGGAAATCGGGGTGCTTCGCAATGTGGAAGCACCCACGAGGCCACCTCTGGAATGTCGTCGTGAGCCCGGCCTCATCCTGAGGTGCGACCGGAAGGTCGGGAACCCCTTCCAGACAAAGCAGGGGAGTCGACCCTCCTGTCGAGATCAGGAGGGTAGAAGGGGCTCAGAGGAAGTGGTGCCGGAAAACCTCGGTGTTCCTCTCCAGGGAGACCGGGATGCCGGGGAACTTCGTGGGGGCGCATCAAGGGTGCCAAGTACCGTTTCGACCTCCAATTCCTAACGTGGGACTTCTCCTGAGACGCTGTAGCGGGAAAGGGCTTCATCATGCGATGACGGGGGAACCACTTGGTTTTTCTCGAGTTGCGGAGGGATTCTCGAGTTACGACGGGGAATTCAGGATGCCTCTTGTGTTGGCCCAGGCAAGTCCAATCTTCCATTCGAGTTGCGGAGGAAAGCTGGGGATTGCTCTCGAGTGACTGCAGGGCCAA
>NW_011419736.1:0-824 GCF_000754665.1 Bison bison bison | reverse complement strand
CCCGGTCCCCTCTTGGTAAGAACCCGATGCCCGGACACCTCTCCGAACTCCACCCTGTGAATGAAGTCAACACGAAGGGGCAGTGACTCGCCCGTGCATCGTCCGGAAAAGATCCCCAGGTTCCAAATACCGCTCGACAAGTGGCCTCTCTCCCCGGGGACACCTCGAGAGGCAAGCGGAGTTCCATGCCTCAACCCAAGACGAGGCCTGACTCTCCTGTCCCCAGTCTGCAGGGACCCTGCGATCGGAGTCTGAAATCAGAGGAACCCTGAGGTTCCTGCCTCAACTGGAGATGAGGCCCTCTTCCAATGCACCAAACCCCGTGGAGTCCCGAGACGGACCCCCCCACCTCCAGTTTCCCTGACTTCTCAGAGCCACCATGAGAAGCCCCCTGAGGTCACCTGCACAAGTCGAGGGAAGCCAGGGTTTCCTGCCTCAACCCGAGAAAGACCTCGAGAGACCTTCTTCAACACGTCTCGAGGCCAGGTTCCCCTACCATGACTCGAGAGCAATGACGCGCTCCCCCTCGCCACTCGCATGGAGACCCGACTTCCCTGGCGCCCCACGAGAGGCTCACTGACCTCGCCGTCGTACCTCGTGAGAAACCGCACCCTGGGGCCGCCGCTCGAGAACCACCCCGAGACTCCCCCGTCATCGCGGAGATGAGGGCCTTCGTCTCTTGCATGGCCTAGAGGCCAACCTCGCGACCTCTCACCAAACGCCTCAGGAGGCTTGACTCCCTTTAGTCCACCCAGTGAGCTCCAAGAGATACCCGTCGCGACTCGAGAACAGAGCGGGGTTCTTTGCTTCCACTCGAGATGAAT
>NW_011419735.1:0-641 GCF_000754665.1 Bison bison bison | reverse complement strand
TGTTATTCTGTAGCTTCATAATCTTTCAGTCAAGAGATTTTTGCAGTCCTGTCTTTCAGTTTCATCGTGTGCTTTCTAACCTTTTTTTACAAAAAGGACTTACATACCAACTTGGTCATTTTGTGGCTGCTTGTTTTTTAAACTGGGCTTCCCAGGTGGCTCAGTGGTAAAGAATAAGGCTGTAACTTTGGAATGGTAGCAAACTATTTTATTTGCCTTCTGTATTTGTTACTGTGCATTTCAGATTTATGTTTTTTTCTAACTTTTTATTCAACCAAACTTTAACGAGCACTATCCTTACCTGGACTTCCCCAGTGGCACAGTGGTAAGGAACCTACCTGCAAGTCTGGAGCTGCAGAAAACATGGGTTTGATCCCTGGGTCAGGAGGATCCCCTGGAGGAAGGTATGGCAACCACTCCAGTATTCTTGCCTGGAGAATCCCATGGACAGAGGAGCCTGGTAGGCTACAGTCCACGGGGTCAGAAAAAGTTGGACATGACTGAAGTGACTTAGCACACACACACTCATCCTTACTCAAGGTACTTTTTACACATCTTTCATACATTACTAACATATATATAGTTCAGGGATTTGGTGGTGAGAGAGTTTAAGGAGGATATGCTGGGGTGTTTGATAATAG
>NW_011419734.1:0-530 GCF_000754665.1 Bison bison bison | reverse complement strand
AAAAAACATACCTCTACAGAACTTTTAATGTGAAAAGTATTGAAAAATCATATTCCTTTCTCAGTAAGGAATAACAGACAAAAGCAATAGAATAGTTAAGAAATTATTCCACATTGGTTGAAGACCACCTCATTAAGTAATACTCTTATCTTTTTAAGATGTATCTTTGATTTTAATAATTTAAAATTTGAGTATCTGAATAAATGAATGACACTAGAATGTTACTTGATTACAAAATAAGTTGATCTCAGAATTTCTAATCATTTTGATCATTTAAACAGCCTTCGTGTCTTAAGGAAATTTATTTTAAATGACAGGGGGAAATGTACAAAGATCACAAGCTATAAAAATAAAAATACTTAGTGAAAGAGTAAATGAGGACAACAGCTCCTGTCACATCCTCCTCTAGAAGGACTTAACAAGTGAACCTCAAGGGAGGTGCATTTTGCCAACTGTTACAATGCCCTCATCCCTTAAATTACAGTTGACTTCAGATGATGAATTAGTAAAAATCAAAATATAACAGATAA
>NW_011419733.1:0-720 GCF_000754665.1 Bison bison bison | reverse complement strand
TGACAATGGTCATGAGGAAGGAGGCTCGGCATACGCAAAGGCGGGATCGAGCTTCAGGAGTCCCCCTGGAAATTCTCGAGCATATACCCCCAAAACCAGAGTCTGCCTACTTTCTGCTTGCGCTTTCACCTAAACCTCTGACTTTACAGGGGGCTCTCCCCCACTACCTCTCTCTAGAAAAAAGAGTTAGCTTACATTTCCAGTTAATAATTCCTGGGTGTGACAGTGTTTAACCTACAAACTCCTTTGGAAAGCCTCTAGCCTGCCTGAATAGTTTTTTCGGGCCACATGTGATTGTTCAGAGCCTCCCAACTGTGAGAGGCAGGAGATGTTCTAAACTGTCTAAACACAGATTCTTTTGAGTAGTTAAAAGATTGATTAGAAATTGTATTGGTGAATGGTTTTTCACTTGTTGGGCCATTGTTTGCTGCTAAGTTTCCATATCCCTTACCTGCTGTGTCCCTGGCAGTGTATTGATTCATATAATTGGTGTAAGTAGTAGCTTTAATGTTTGTAACCTGGGACCCTTGAGTTAATTCTCTTGTTATAGCCCACCACACCTTTGCTCTGTAGGAATGCAACTTTATCTAATGCTTTTTTGGAGGGTGGCTCCTGACCAACCACCTTTAGAGAAAAATAAGTTTTCTGAAGAAAAGGTCTTAAAATGTTAACAGGCCTCCGGGCCAGAAGATGATGCAAATCACCTAAGCTTTTGCATAT
>NW_011419732.1:0-962 GCF_000754665.1 Bison bison bison | reverse complement strand
TCCCAGATGTTCAAGCTGGATTTATAAAGGGCAGAGAACCCGAGATTCAATTGTCAACACCCGTTGGGTCCTCCAAAAGGCAAGAGAACTCCAGGAAAGCAGCTACTCTTATTTGACTATGCCAAAGACTTTGACTGACACAACAAAACGACACACACACAAAAAGTCACATCAAAACGTGGAATATTCTTCCAAACATCGGAATACATGCCTCCTGAGAATTCTTACATCCATGTAAATAAAATAAATATTTATCAACTTGGAAAATTTTCTCAGTCAATAGGAAAGGTGAATTATGATAGTAGTGCAGGTTATAGAATGTTGTTGAGTAATGTGTAGAGCATTTGATTGGTTATTACATTTCTTTATTGATAATTCAGTAAGCACTTAAAATGTGTCATTTTCAGACTCTATGTTTCAGCTGTTGTGAAAGATACATAAAGAGGGTAGACCCAAAACACATTGAAGATATCTGTACTCTCCTTTGTAGGAGGGCAAACAGTAGTTCCTTCCAACCGCAAGAAATAGTTGAGACAAAGTTGTTAGAAGGGCTTAGCATAAGGTAAGGTAAGGTTAGGTAAGTCACTTCAGTTGTGTTTGACTCTAGGCGACCCCATAGACGGCAGCCCAACAGGCCCCCACATCCCTGGGATTCTCCAGGCGAGAACACTGGAGTGGGTTGCCATTTTCTCTCCAATGCATGAAAGTGAAAAGTGAAAGTGAAGTCGCTGAGTCGTGTCCGACTCTTAGCGACCCATGGACTGCAGCCTACCTGGCTCTTCTGACCATAGGATTTTCCAGGCAAGAGTACTGGAGCGTGGTGTCATTGCCCTCTCCGAGGGCTTAGCATGACTGAAAATAATTTGTGATTGTAGCTTCAGAAGAGAAAGATAATGAAATGACTAAGGAAAACAGATATCATGTCTTCCAAGAACATTGTAACCATGCTGATGTGCTGCAGT
>NW_011419731.1:0-688 GCF_000754665.1 Bison bison bison | reverse complement strand
AAGGCTTTCTTATCTCTACTTGCTATTCTTTGGAACTCTGCATTCAAATGGATATAGCTTTCCCTTCCTCCTTTGCTTTTGGCTTCTCTCTTTTCACAGCTATTTGTAAGGCCTCCTCAGACAGCCATTTTACTTTTTTGCATTTGTTTTTCTTGAGGATGGTCTTGGTTCCTGTCTCCTGTACAGTGTCATGAACCTCCATCCATAGTTCATCATCACTATTCATTAGAGAAATACAAATCAATACTACAATGTGGTATTCCTTCACGCCAGGCCGAATAGATAGCAACAAAAATTCTACAAGCAATAATTCCTGGAGAGAATGTGGGAAAAAAGGAAACAATCTTGCACTGTTAGTGGGCATGTAAATTGGTACTGCCACTATGGTGAAGAGTATTGCTGCTCCTTTAAAAACTAAAACATATAATCACCTTATGACCTACTCCTGGGCATTTTTCCTGGAAAAAACCTTAAAACCAAAAGATTGATACACCCTAATGTTCATTACAGTATTATTTCCTGGAGGCACGACATGCAACATTTTTTTAATTATAGCAAAAACAGAAAAAAGAAAAAAAAAAGAATAAAAAAAGTATAAAGCAAGCCGTCTCTAAAGATGTGGTCAAATTACTCAGTATTTGTAAAAGAAAAATCTTCAGTATAAGTAAACAAAGCAAGAACCACATAT
>NW_011419730.1:0-551 GCF_000754665.1 Bison bison bison | reverse complement strand
GAACCTGGGTGCCAGCCACGGGCAGCCACTCACCCTGCAGGGGGATGGCCTCACACTTCCCCGTGCCGTAGTCACACGAGTAGAGGCCGCCTGTTTGATTGGCAGCCTTTACCTCCCGGGGGGCTCCAACCACCAGCCTGGGGGGAGAAAAGAGCATGGCAGCTAAGATCATGGATGCTGGAGCCAGACTGCCACTTGGCCAGTTTGCTTTCCCTCTCTAAGCCTCAGTTTCCTCATCTGTAAAGTGGAGATTCATAACAATCTAAAGTCCACATGAGACAGGGGCCCACTTTCCTGGGCAGGCAGGGCACGCGGTGAGAGAAGGAGGAGTGCAAGGACAGCTCACCAGCTCCTGCACACAGAAGTGCTGAGCTCTCACCCAAGCGTTCAGTACGTGCCAAGCACTGTCCTAGACTTCTGTACACTCCTTCCTTTAACGTAGCTAGGAACATTCTAGACTTCTCAGGGATGGGAGTGAGAGTGATACCAGAGGTACCTCGGGGCGGACCCTGAGCCCAGTTCAGTTTTCACTGTAAGACTGTCTTTCTTCT
>NW_011419729.1:0-529 GCF_000754665.1 Bison bison bison | reverse complement strand
CCAATAGGGCGCGGGGGAGTACCGCGAGGTCCCACGGCCTGGACGCCCAGGCCAGCGAGGCCGCCACAGCACGCCGTCCGCGGCGCCCGGCGGTAACCGCTCCGGCGGGCCGACCGCGCGCTCGCGCACCTCAACCTCCCTGGCACCAGCCGCCAACCGACCCGGCGCCGGCTCTCGCTCTCCGGCCGACTGGGGGCCCCGCCGGCGCCTCGGGCCGCGCGACGTCATCGCCGGGGCGGGGCCAGGGCCCGGCCACGCCCCCACTCGGCCCCGCCCCCGGCTCCCGGCACGCGGACCGGAGTGAGGCCGCGCCTCCGCGCCTCCCGCGGTTCCACCCCCGGCCCGGCTGCCCCCAGCACCCCCGGGACCAGGCGGGCCTGCCCGCGACCGAGACCTGCAGACCCGGGGGCAGGCGGACCCGGGCGGGCAGGACCGGAGCGCGGAGCCCGGGAACCACCTCGGGGTTGGGACTCGGGAGAAACTGCCTTTGAGGCCCAAAGAGGACACGTCTCCAAGGCCGAGTGTCAGC
>NW_011419728.1:0-683 GCF_000754665.1 Bison bison bison | reverse complement strand
CTCAGATTCAAAGAACTCAGTACCTTTACAAATAAGCAAAAGTTAAAAAATTCAGCACCACCAAAGTAGCTTTACAAAACAAATATTAAAGGATGCTCTCTAGGCAGGAAATAGAAGGGAGTGAATAGACATGGAAAAAAACAGAATAATAAAGTATATAATAGTATCATGCATAGCAATAATTACCTTACCTATAAATGGATAAAATGGTCCAAACTGAAACACAGACTGGCTGAATGGAAACAAAAACAAGCCCCATATAAATGTTGTCGATAATACATGCACCTCAGACCTAGGGACACACACAGACTAAAACTGAGGGCCTGGAAAAAAGGTATCCCGTGCAAATGGAAATCAAAAGAAAGCTGGAGTAGCAATTCTCATCTCAGATAAAACAGACTTTTAAATAAATACTATTACAAGAGACAAGGAAGGACACTACATAATGATAAAGAGATCGATCCAGGAAGAGGATATTGCAATAATAATACACACGCATCCAACACAGGAGCACCTAAATACGTAAGACAAATACAAATAACCAAAAAACAGGGAATCGACAGTAAGAAAATAATACTAGGGGACTTTAACACCCCACTTATACCAATGGACAGATCATCCACAAAGAAAATTAATATAGAAACATAAGCCTTAAATCACACATTAGACTAGATGGACCTTAT
>NW_011419727.1:0-582 GCF_000754665.1 Bison bison bison | reverse complement strand
GCGGCACAGGGCTACATCTTGCGAGTGACGGGGGAACCACGTGGTTTTTCTCGAGGTGTAGCAGGATTCTCGAATTACGACGGGGAATTCAGGATGCCTCTTGTGTTGGCCCAGGGAAGTCCAATCTTCCATTCGAGTTGCGAAGGAAAGCTGGGGATTGCTCTCGAGTGACTGCAGGGCCAATAGACCTCATCTAGGCTTCTGTCCAGAAGCCAATGTTCCTCTCCAGGGGCGACAGGGATCTCAGGGTTGGATTCCAGACACACCCGGGGAGACAGGCATTCATGTCGAGTGGAAGCAAAGAACCCCGCTCTGCTCTCGAGTCGCGACGGGTATCTCTTGGAGCTCACTGGGTGGACTAAAAGGAGTCAAGCCTCCTGAGGCATTGGAGAGAGGTCGAGAGATAGGTCTCTAGGCCATACAGGACACGAAGGCCCTCAACTCGCGATGATGGGGAAGTCTCAGGGTTGTTCTCGAGCGGCGGCCACAGTGTGCAGTTTCTCCCTAGGTACGACGGCGAGGTCAGTGAGCCTCTCGTGGGGCGCCAGGGAAGTCGGGTCCCCATGCGAGTGGCGAGGGGGA
>NW_011419726.1:0-504 GCF_000754665.1 Bison bison bison | reverse complement strand
ATCCTGAAACTGCCACCTGGAAGAAAGAACGACGCGTTTTGCCTTCAGAAAATGCGATTTCATTCCACATACCTTCTTTTAATACCAAGTCATACATTTCCCTTCAGCAACCAAGAACTGACTTTTATATTGGCATTCGACAGATTGGTGAACATACCTATCAGTGATAGTAGCGCCCCCCCACCCCCCCCGCCTCCCCCGCCACTCGCGCACACACACACACACACACACACACACACAGACACACACCCCCAAGATCAGAACCAAACAAACAAAAAAAAATTGCTTTCTTACGTTTCACATGTCAGGCTGGTGCCAGACACTATTATTGGATAGTCAAAAATCTCTTTTGTTTCTGTGTAAAAGGGAGGTCCTTTCAAGGCGTGAATGTTTCAGAACTTTAATTTATTTGGAAATGACCCAGCTCTTCAGTACACTGTCGTCACTTAGTTTAGCACAGGATAGAAACTCGGGTAACCAAAACACCTGGAGAAACGATTGTAA
>NW_011419725.1:0-544 GCF_000754665.1 Bison bison bison | reverse complement strand
AGGTCTATTGGCCCTGCAGTCACTCGAGAGCAATCCCTAGCTTGCCTTCGCAACTCGAATGGAAGATTGGACTTCCCTGGGCCAACACAAGAGGCATCCCGAATTCCCCGTCGTAACTCGAGAATCCCGCCGCAACTCGAGAAAAACCACGTGGTTCCCCCGTCATCGCAAGATGAAGCCCTGTCCCGCTACAGCGTCTCAGGAGAAGTCCCACGTTAGGAATTGGAGGTCGAAACGGTACCTTGGCACCCTTCGATCGCGCCCCACAAAGTTCCCCGGCATCCCGGTCTCCCTGGAGAGGAACACCGAGGTTTTCCGGCACCACTTCCTCTGAGCCCCTTCTACCCTCCTGATCTCCACAGGAGGGTCGACTCCCCTGCTTTGTCTGGAAGGGGTTCCCGACCTTCCGGTCGCACCTCAGGATGAGGCCGGTCTCACGACGACATTCCAGACGTGGCCTCGCGGTTGCTTCCACATTGCGAAGCACCCCGATTTCCCGGTCCCCTCTAGGTAAGAACCCGATGCCCGGACACCTCTCCGAACT
>NW_011419724.1:0-623 GCF_000754665.1 Bison bison bison | reverse complement strand
ACCATGAGAAGCCCCCTGAGGTCACCTGCACAAGTCGACGGACCCCAGGGTGTCCTGCGTCAACCCGAGAAAGACCTCGAGAGACCTTCTTCAACACGTCTCGAGGACAGATTCCCCTACGGCCGTGAGCCGGCATATTGCATATTGAGTGCATATTGCATATTGAGTGCAGCACTTTCCCCAGCATCATCTTTCAAGATCTGGAATAGCTCAACTGGAATTCTATCACTGCTGGGAGCCAGTGAGGAACTCCGCCCATGACAAAGGTCATGAGGAAGGAGGCTCGGCATACGCAAAGGCAGGATCGAGCTTCAGGAGTCCCCCTGGAAATTCTCGAGCATATACCCCCAAAACCAGAGTCTGCCTACTTTCTGCTTGTGCTTTCACCTAAACCTCTGACTTTACGGGGGGCTCTCCCCCACTACCTCTCTCTGAAAAAAGAGTTAGCTTACAGTTCCAGTTAATAATTCCTGGGTGTGACAGTGTTTAACCTACAAACTCCTTTGGAAATCCTCTAGCCTGCCTGAATAGGTTTTTTCGGCCACATGTGATTGTTCAGAGCCTCCCAACTGTGAGAGGCAGGAGATGTTCTAAACTGTCTAAACACAGATTCTTTTGAGTAG
>NW_011419723.1:0-569 GCF_000754665.1 Bison bison bison | reverse complement strand
AGAGGAACCCTGAGGTTCCTGCCTCAACTGGAGATGAGGCCCTCTCCAATGCACCAAACCAGTGGAGTGCCGACGAGGCCCCTCCCACCTCCAGTTTCCCTGACTTCTCAGAGCCACCATGAGAAGCCCCCTGAGGTCACCTGCACAAGTCGAGGGACACCAGGGTGTCCTGCCTCAACCCGAGAAAGACCTCGAGAGACCTTCTTCAACACGTCTCGAAGCCAGATTCCCCTACTATGACTTGAGAGCAATGACGCGCTCCCCCTAGCCATTCGCATGGAGACCCGTCTTCCTTGGTGCCCCACGAGAGACTCACTGACCTCGCCGTCGTACCTCGCGAGAAACCGCACACTGGGGCCGCCGCTCAAGAACAACCCCGAGCCTCCCTCGTCATTGCGACTTGAGGGCCTTCGTCTCCTGTATGGCCTAGAGACCAATCTCTTGACCTCTCTCCAAACGCCTCAGGAGGCTTGACTCCCTTTAGTCCACCCAGTGAGCTCCACGATATACCCGTCGTGACTCGAGAGCAGAGCGGGTTCTTTGCTTCCACTCGAGATGGATGCCTGTCT
>NW_011419722.1:0-507 GCF_000754665.1 Bison bison bison | reverse complement strand
TCCTATCTTGGGTGCATATATATTTATAATTTTATATCTTCTCCTTGGGGTGATCATTTGACCATTATATAGTGGCCTTTTTTGTCTCTTTTCACACCTTTATTTCAAAGTCTATTTTATCTGATATGAGTATTGCTACTTCTAATTTCTGTTGCTCACATTTTGCATGACATACCTTTTCCCAGCCCTTCACTTTCACTCTGTATGTGCTCCTTGGTTTCAGGTGGGTCTCTTTTACACAGCATACATAGAAGTCTGGTTTTGTAACGTATTTATAATACTTTCTTTGTCACCTATCTATCCATTTGTTCATCCCTCTATCCAATCAACAATCAATCTTTTTCCTTGGTGCATTTCAGTATGTGTCTCCTTAAGTATCTCAGCAAGCCTGCCGTTAAGTAGTCAGCCGTGTTTGTGTATAGCAATTTTCTTTGGATATTAACTTTACACACAATGAAATATAGCAATCTTTTCTTTCCTCAGTCATGCTATTTTTTAACTGAAGTA
>NW_011419721.1:0-735 GCF_000754665.1 Bison bison bison | reverse complement strand
GCTTCTGAGCCTTTTGGGGGAACCGACCTGAAGCCAGAGTGTAGCCGAAATACACAGGCTTTGAACATCGCTGAAGACCAACATTTCCTAAGGAAAAAACGCATTGCTTAGCTCAAGGTTTGTCTGGGAAATTCTTACACATCAGGAGATGGCTCCGAGGTGGATTTCTACAAAGAACATCCATGCAAAGGACAAGCCTACACAGCTCTGTGCACATCTGCCCCCTCCCGCCTCACAGCCAGCAGCATTTCCAAGTGACCTCCTAAGGCCTTCGCCAACTACAGGGCACCTCTGGCTTCCTGTTCCCTACATTTTTCGGAAATACTTTACTAAAAAAAAGAAAAACAAAAAACAATTAAAAAAAAAAAAACCCGCACATTTCTTCGTACAATGCCACAGTGGAAGGAACACAGGCCTTCAATATTAAGACCTAAATTTGCAAAAAACTTGGAGCTTGGTTTTTTGTTTTGTTTTGTTTTGTTTTGTTTGAATCAAACCACCACATCATTTACAATTTTTACACGTTCTAATTATTCGGTTCCAAAACACCAAACTTGTACTGCACACGGTCCCCATGGAAAGGCCCCCTCAGCAGGACAGCCACAGATGCTGCCATGAAAGGGCAGCAGGGTGCCCTCCTCCCTTGTTTTCTGCCTGGGCGGCCACCGGGTTTTGAAACCCATGCACCCTACTAAGTTTCTAGGGTGCAATTCGTGGACCCTTCCCTTTCCCATC
>NW_011419720.1:0-724 GCF_000754665.1 Bison bison bison | reverse complement strand
GACTGTGGGAGCCAGAGGAGGCACCAGAACGTCAGCTGCGGGGAGAAGTTGGGAAGGCTTCCTGCAGGCGGAGGCATTTGAGCCTCGCTTAGGGAGACGGTAGACAGGTGTGGCCATTTGAAGGGAGTGATGGTGATGCAGAGTATTCAGGGTGAGGAAATAGCTTGTCCAGAAACAGCTGGAGGCGGGACCTTTGCCGCAGGATGTCCCCTTCTGCGGGGAGCCTCCTAGATGCCCTGTTGTTGTTCAGTCGTGTCTGACTCTTTGTGACCTGCAGCATGCCAAGCAGGCTTCCCTGTCCTTCACTGTCTCCCAGAGTTTGTTCAAGTTTGAATCTGTTTATTTGGGAAAGTGGGAGATGGATTGTAATAGCCATTCAATGTGAAAACAAGTCTTACCTTATCACTAGATAATTTTAAAAATTTAAAATATTAAAAAAAAAACCCAGCTGTCTTTAAGAAATCTCATCTACCCAGTTTTGTATTTTAAGATCCTATCTAAATGAATGACTACCAGCAAAATTATAAAAAGAATTATAATTAGAGACTGAAGAAACAAGTAATCTCTGCTTGATAGCAAATTTCTTATGGAAAGGTTGAAAACAATCATTAACATCAATTTTTAATGCTTATTTATTTCATAGCAGTTAACTACATAGTGACCTTCAAGAATGGGTATGGTTTGGAATTTTAAGCACCACCAAAATTGGGGCTGCCAGCTCTTT
>NW_011419719.1:0-536 GCF_000754665.1 Bison bison bison | reverse complement strand
GAGCTAACACCGATTGAAATAAAGGCTTTAGAGAACCCTATGTATGTGTCTGCTTTTGTTCCCATTTTACAGAGGAAGAAACTGAGGCTCAAGGGAGTACTTAATGCACCCAGCTTGCCTTCATTTCAGTACAAAAATTACTGTATATTACTACAAACTGAGTAGCTGAAAACCACAGAAATTTGTTCATTCACAGTTTTGGAGGCAAAAGTCCAAAACCAAGGTGTCAGCAGGGCGTGCTCTGTCCAGAGGTACTAGAGGTGAGTTTTCTCATCCCTTCTAGCAGTTGCAGGCGCTCCTTGGCACTCTTGGGTTTACAGCAGCAGAATTTCTATCTCCACCCCTGTTTTCACATGATGGGCTTTCGGCTCTGTCTGTGACCTTCTAAGCATACCAGTCATTGAATGAGGTAGGGCTCCTTCTAAACCAGTATGATCTCATTTCAATTTGAATACCTAAGCATAGATCCCAGGGCTTCCCTGGCGGCTCAGACAGTAAAGAATCCGCCTGCAATGCAGTAGATGCGGGTTCGATCC
>NW_011419718.1:0-638 GCF_000754665.1 Bison bison bison | reverse complement strand
GTTAGTGATGGACAGGGAGGCCTGGCGTGCTGCGGTTCATGGGGTAGGCAAAGAGTCATATATGACTGAGTCACTGAAGTGAACTGAACCTAGCGTCACTGTGCATTGGCCACAGGGACTTGTGATCGATAACAAGAATGGGAAACTAGAGAACCCTAAATATTGCAGAGAGGGAAAATAACCCCAAACTTAAAAAAAAAGACAGAAAAAGAAAATAATATAAGCATACAAGCAAAAAACAATGCAAAAAATAGAACATACAAGCAAACACATGCACATACACACACCCACACACACACATTACTTAGACCCAGGGGGGCCAGTGGCCAGGAGAGGAATAGAATGTACACTGAGTGCAGCAAGCCAGGCTGGGTATGTAGTCCACTCAGAATCTTTGGCAGCATCAGTCCTCTGCTCTCCCAACCCACTTCTGCATTGGAATATCTACCAGAAACACCAGTGAAAGGCTTACTTCTTTGTTTTCTCTCTGGCTTATATTCCAACCACATCCCTGAACTATAGAAAGAAGGCTGGATTCATTTGAGCGGCTTACCTGCAGCAAGACTGTTGTGTTACTGCGTCCAGCCTTGCTCTGCTAGCCACACAGCAGGCCAATAAATCTGAGACACAAGGTGTTG
>NW_011419717.1:0-535 GCF_000754665.1 Bison bison bison | reverse complement strand
GATCCCGGTCGCCCCTGGAGAGGAACATTGGCTTCTGGACACAAGCCCAGATGAGGTCTATTGGCCCTGAAGTCACTCGAGAGCAATCCCCAGCTTTCCTTCGCAACTCGAATGGAAGATTGGACTTCCCTGGGCCAACACAGAGGCATCCCGAATTCCCCGTCGTAACTCGAGAATCCCGCCGCAACTCGAGAAAACCACCGTGGTTCCCCGTCATCGCAAGATGAAGCCCTGTCCCGCTACAGCGTCTCACGAGAAGTATCACGTTAGGAATTGGAGGTCGAAACGGTACTTGGCACCCTTCGATGCGCCCCCACAATGTTCCCCGGCATCCCGGTCTCCCTGGAGAGGAACACCGAGGTTTTCTGGCACCACTTCCTCTGAGCCCCTTCTACCCTCCTGATCTCCACAGGAGGGTCGACTCCCCTGCTTTGTCTGGACGGGGTTCCCGACCTTCCGGTCGCACCTCAGGATGAGGCCGGTCTCACGACGACATTCCAGACGTGGCCTCGTGGGTGCTTCCACATTGCGAAGC
>NW_011419716.1:0-725 GCF_000754665.1 Bison bison bison | reverse complement strand
CTTTCCAAAACGTAAACCTAACAACAAAGTGGATAAAGAGATTCTTAAACGACACACAGACCTGGAGCCACTGGGGAAAGTGAAGAAAAAAAAGAAGGTCTACAAGGCCACGAGGCTTTGGAGTGTTCCTCTGGGAAAAAGGCGGATGGCACCTCAAAGCCATCTGTTAGCCTGACTCCACAGAAGCCACCCAGTCATTCAATCAACCGGTTAAAATGTTAAATTTATGTTATATGTACTTTACCACAATTTGCGTGCATGCGTGGCCGTCCACGTGGTGAACTTGCTCAAACTGAACCACACGGAGTCTTTCGTTCTTCTATTTTTCTTTGCAGAATTAAAAAATCCTGGGCTACGTATCCACTACTACATACTGAGTGTTCAGCACCCAGAACAGTGCCCAGCACTTGTAAGAGGCATGCAGTAGACATGTGTAGCTATGAGGGTGTATGTCATACACGTAAGCGGTAGGTACCTGTCATTAAAATACTGGACACACTGGTCTGTGCTTTGTAACATGGGAGACATTAACGGGCTTAGCCGTTCTGCTTCAAGGACTGACTCTCTAGCTCGATCCTCATGCCCCAGAGATTCCTCCAGCCCGTATATCCTTTCTTTGCAAGAAGGGAGACATTAAGGGCCTTACCCTTTCTGCTTCAAGGACTGACTCTATAGCTCAGTCCATGTGCCCCAGTGACTTCTCCAGCCAGTGTTTCCCTTCTTGT
>NW_011419715.1:0-580 GCF_000754665.1 Bison bison bison | reverse complement strand
CTGTTTACAGGCAGATGAGGCACCTGGGACTTGAGTGCCTCATCTACCTGTAAACAGTAGTTGAGTGATTGTCCCAAGGTTGGCAAGGATATGTTAGAGTGGGGCTCCATGCCTGAGCGCTTCATTGTCATAAACACAATCTCTTGCTATGATCTCCTACCTAACCTATATAATCACTCAATCTGACATTTACTGCTATTCCTATTTTTCTTTTCCTTTTACGTAGTAAAGAAAAGATAAAAGTTCAATCTGTAGAGACAGGAAGCCGTCAACACCATGTATTTTGCAGCCCTGATGTGCTGGCACTTTGTAACGTGTGCAGCACATGCAACTCACATACTCGTAGTTGTATGTGAGAAAATGAAGCTCCTAGATTAAATGGATAGTATCTTTTGAACTCTAGAAACTTTCATTTTGAGGACATAAAAATTTTAGAAAAGTGTTGCTTGGATGTGTCTAAGAAAAAATGTTGAGAAAACTCACACTGGTGGCCAAGAGATTGGGATTCACAAATCAGCCTTTGTTTTCTTTTTCTTGCCTTATTGTACTGGCTTGAACCATCAATACCAGGTTTATTTGT
>NW_011419714.1:0-736 GCF_000754665.1 Bison bison bison | reverse complement strand
TTTCATAGCTCTGATCAAATTACTGTCCTCTCTAAAACTTCTATGACTCCCCATTACTTACAGTATCAAATAGACAACTATCCACTTAATTCAGCATCCTTAGAAATATGGCTTAGCTCTACCTTCCAACTTCTCCCACTAATTCTGTATGTATATGTTCTCATGATCTTCCCTGGTGGCTCAGATGGTAAAGAATCTGCCTGCAATGTGGGAGACTTGGGTTTGATCCCTGGGTCAAGAAGATCCCCTGGAGAAGGGAATGGCTACCCACTTACTTGGAAGATTCCATGGACAGAAGAGCCTTATGGGCTACAGTCCAGGGGGAAGACATGACTGAGTGACAAACACTTTTGGTGCTTCCCTGGTGGCTCAAAATGGTAAAGAATCTGCATGCTGGTGAAACCTTATTGACTTTATTTATTAAACATTTATTCTATGTGACGTACAGTGTTACGACTCTGGGGTTCAAAGATAAATACAGTTAAGATTTTTTTAAAAATAGAAGTTATTTTAGTTTTGGCTGGTCACTACTGGTGGCTTTTGGAAGCTTAGTTCCCCGACCAGGGATTGAAACCTAGCCTCCTAGCAATGAAAGCACCAAGACCTAACCACTGGACCACCAGAGAATCCCCGACAATTAGATTTTTTTTTATCATAAAGTAACTTATTAGTTTGGGGCTTCCCAGGTGGCTCAATGGTAAAGAGTGAGCCTGCCAATGCAGGAAGTGCAGGACAC
>NW_011419713.1:0-824 GCF_000754665.1 Bison bison bison | reverse complement strand
CCGGTCTCCCTGGAGAGGAACCCCGAGGTTTTCCGGCACCACTTCCTCTGAGCCCCTTCTACCCTCCTGATCTCCACAGGAGGGTCGACTCCCCTGCTTTGTCTGGAAGGGGTTCCCGACCTTCCGGTCGCACCTCAGGATGAGGCCGGTCTCACGACGACATTCCAGACGTGGCCTCGTGGGTGCTTCCACATTGCGAAGCACCCCGATTTCCCGGTCCCCTCTTGGTAAGAACCCGATGCCCGGACACCTCTCCGAACTCCACCCTGTGAATGAAGTCAACACGAAGGGCAGTGATTCGCCCGTGCATCGTCCGGAAAAGACCCCCAGGTTCCAAATACCACTCGACAAGTGGCCTCTCTCCCCGGGGACACCTCGAGAGGCAAGCGGAGTTCCATGCCTCAACCCAAGACGAGGCCTGACTCTCCTGTCCCCCAGTCCGCAGGGACCCTGCGATCGGAGTCTGAAATCAGAGGTACCCTGCGGTTCCTGCCTCAACTGGAGATGAGGCCCTCTTCCAATGCACCAAACCCAGTGGGTTCCCGAGAGGCCCCTCCCACCTCCAGTTTCCCTGGCTTCTCAGAGCCACCATGAGAAGCCCCCTGAGGTCACCTGCACAAGTCGAGGGAACCCAGGGTTTCCTGCCTCAACCCGAGAAAGACCTCGAGAGACCTTCTTCAACGCGTCTCGAGGCCAGATTCCCCTACCATGGCTCGGGAGCAATGACGCGCTCCCCCTCGCCACTCGCATGGAGACCCGACTTCCCTGGCGCCCCTCGAGAGGCTCACTGACCTCGCCGTCGTACCTCGTGAGAAACCGCACAC
>NW_011419712.1:0-535 GCF_000754665.1 Bison bison bison | reverse complement strand
TGCACGGGCGAGTCACTGCCCCTTCGTGTTGACTTCATTCACAGGGTGGGAGTTCGGAGAGGTGTCCGGGCATCGGGTTCTTACCAAGTGGGGACCGGGAAATCGGGGTGCTTCGCAATGTGGAAGCACCCACGAGGCCACGTCTGGAATGTCGTCGTGAGACCGGCCTCTTCCTGAGGTGCGACCGGATGGTCGGGAACCCCTTCCAGACAAAGCAGGGGAGTCGACCCTCCTGTCGACATCAGGAGGGTAGAAGAGTCTAAGAGGAAGTGGTGCTGGAAAACCTCGGTGTTCCTCTCCAGGGAGACCGGGATGCCGGGGAACTTTGTGGGGGCGCATCAAGGGTGCCAAGGACCGTTTCGACCTCCAATTCCTAACGTGGAACTTCTCCTGAGACGCTGTCGCGGGAAAGGGCTTCATCTTGCGATGACGGGGGAACCACGTGCTTTTTCTCGAGCTGCGGCGGGATTCTCGAGTTACGACGGGGAATTCAGGATGCCTCTTGTGTTGGCCCAGGGAAGTCCAATCTTCCATT
>NW_011419711.1:0-735 GCF_000754665.1 Bison bison bison | reverse complement strand
TCAGTGCATGATAGGCACCTGATCATTGCATGATAGCCACGTAATCAGTGCATGATCAGTTTCATGATCAGTGGATGATACCCAAGTGATCAGTGCATGATAGCCACGTGACCAGTACATGATTAATCAGTGCATGATCAGTCACGTGTTCAGTGCATGATCCGCATTTTTATAGTGCATGATCAGTCATGTAATCAGTGTATGATCATCCACGTGATCAGTGCTAGCACAGTGAAGTGATCAGTGAATGATAGTCATGTGATCAGGGCATGATCAAGCACGATATCAGTGTATCATCAGCCACGTGAACACTGCGAGCTCAGTCAAGTGATCAGGGCCTAATGAGCTGCGTTTTTCCTGTCTGCTCAGCTGCTTGACAAGTGCCAGCTGAGCTGCGTGATTACTGCCTGTTCATCGGCTTGATAATCGCCAGCTTAGCTGAGTGATTCCTGCATGCTCATTGGCTTGATAATTGCCAGCTGAGATGCATGATTCCTGCCTGCTCATTACCTTTATAATTGCCACTTGAGCTGCGTGATTCCTGGCTGCTCATCTGCGTTATTATTGCCAGGGTCATTGCTCTCGAGTCATGGTAGGGGAATCTGGCCTCGAGACGTGTTGAAGAAGGTCTCTCGAGATCTTTCTCAGGTTGAGGCAGGAGACCATGGGTTCCCTCGACTTGGGCAGGTGACCTCAGGGGGCTTCTCCTGGTGGCTCTGAGAAGTCAGGGAAACT
>NW_011419710.1:0-782 GCF_000754665.1 Bison bison bison | reverse complement strand
GAACTCCACCCTGTGAATGAAGTCCACACGAAGGGGCAGTTTTTCCGTGCACCGTTCGGAAAAAACCCAGGTTCCAAATACAGCTCGACAAGCGGCCTCTCTCCCGGGGACATCTCGAGAGGCAAGCGGAGTTCCATGCCTCAACCCAAGACGAGGCCTGACTCTCCTGTCCCCAGTCTGCAGGGACCCTGCGATCGGAGTCTGAAATCAGAGGTACCCTGCGGTTCCTGCCTCAACTGGAGATGAGGCCCTCTTCCAATGCACCAAACCCAGTGGGGTCCCGAGAGGCCCCTCCCACCTCCAGTTTCCCTGGCTTCTCAGAGCCACCATGAGAAGCTCCCTGAGGTCACCTGCACAAGTCGAGGGAACCCAGGGTTTCCTGCCTCAACCCGAGAAAGACCTCGAGAGACCTTCTTCAACGCGTCTCGAGGCCAGATTCCCCTACCATGGCTCGGGAGCAATGACGGGCTCCCTCTCGCCACTCGCATGGGGACCCGACTTCCCTGGCGCCCCACGAGAGGCTCACTGACCTCTCCGTCGTACCTCGTGAGAAACCGCACCCTGGGGCCGCCGCTCGAGAACAACCCCGAGATTCCCCCGTCATCGAGAGATGAGGGCCTTCGTCTCCTGCATGGCCTGGAGACCAATCTCGCGACCTCTCTCCAAACGCCTCAGGAGGCTTGACTCCCTTGAGTCCACCCAGTGAGCTCCAAGAGATACCCGTCGCGATTCGAGAGCAGAGCGGGGTTCTTTGCTTCCACTCGAGATGAATGCCTGTCTCC
>NW_011419709.1:0-550 GCF_000754665.1 Bison bison bison | reverse complement strand
TTTAGCTTGGTCTCTGTCTCTCCATCTGCACTTCATCCTCTCTTCCCAGGAGGACTGCGGTCACCTCCTCACTGGTCCCCTTGCATCCACTCTGGCCCCCTCCAATCTGTTCATCATCTGCAAAAGTGTGGGCTTTACAAAATGCAAGCCTGTCTTTTCAATATACTTGGCTCTGCCTGTTCCTCTCATGTCTTCCCATTGCTTGAAAAGTAAATCCAAAGTATAACATGGCCTCTAAGATACCTCCTGCTCAGGCATATGCATAGCCTCCAGCTTCATCAAGCCACACTTAATTCACTGCTGCACCCTCTCAGTCAGACCTTCTTTCAGTCCCTGGAAAGTACCATGTTTCTCTTACAACAGAGCTTTGCACACACATTCCTTCTACTCAAAATCTGTATTTGAGATTTTGCTGCCCTCCTCTTCCCCCAATTCACTGATACTTAGGAGCTCAACTCAACTCTAGATCTGCCTCCTTAAGATTTTGTTGTGATGCACTTACAACAGCCACTGCTGTTTGCGTGTTACTCATTCCCATCTCCCACATTAC
>NW_011419708.1:0-672 GCF_000754665.1 Bison bison bison | reverse complement strand
CTACTTTACTACTTTGTGCTCTTACCTACACCTCTGACTTTACGGGGGGCTGTCCCCCACCACCTCTTTCGGAGAAGGAGTTAACCTAGAGCTCCAGTCAATAAAAACTCTTGGGTGTGACAAGAGTGTTTTAACCTACAAACTCCTCTGAAGGTTCTCTAGCCTGCCTGACAAGCTCCTCCGGCCACATGTGATTGCTCACAGCCTCCCAACGTGAGAGGCACGAGATGCTTTAAACCCTCTAAAAACAGGTTCTTTAGAGAAGTTAGAAAACTATAAGTATAGTGAGTGGGCTAATTAGAAATTGTGTTGATGAAGGGTTTTTCATTTGTTGAGCCAATGTTTGTTGCTAAGTCTCCATATCCCCTGCCCTTACACACATTAATGAATATATAGAAGAAATAAGTATTAACCTTTGATATTAATCACGTTAGACCTTAGGCTAAGTAAATTCTTTCCTTAACTAAAACCCACTACACCCTCACCCTGTAGGAATGTAACTTTACTTGGGTGGCATCTGTTTTGAGAATAATCAGCCCTGGAGAAATAAGTGTCCTGATTGACTGACCGCTGTCACAAGGAGAGGGTCGTAAATTGTCACAGGCCCCCCTGGCCAGAAGATGATGTAACACCCCTAAGACCTCTGTATACATTTGTGTGAAGCACCTGACT
>NW_011419707.1:0-553 GCF_000754665.1 Bison bison bison | reverse complement strand
GTCGCCTAGGCCATCTCTCCTTCGAATACCTGGATCAGTTCGGGCTGGTCCCCGGAAGGTGCGACCGAACAGGGACCTCAGGAGGCAATACTCAAAGAGCTGAGCAGACACGAACCACGCAATCAGCAGGCAATAAGCATGGAGTTCAGCAGTGGCGAATCATGCTGCTCAACTGGCAATAATCAAGCACGTGACCAGGCAGGAATCACGCAGCGCAGCTGGCAATTGTCAAGCAGATGAGCTGACAGGAATCACGCAGCTCAGATGGCAATTGTCATGCAGATGAGCCGGCAGGAATCACGCACCTCAGCAGGCCCTGATCACGTGACTCTGCAGGCACAGGTCACGTGGCTGATCAAGTACAGATCACGTGACTGAGCATGCACTGATCACGTGGCTATCATGCACTGATGACGTGACTGCGCATGCACTGATGACGTGGCTGATCAGGCACTGATCACATGGCTCATCATGCACTGATGACGTGTTTATCAGGCAATGATCAGTGACTGACAGGCGCTGATCATGGGACTGTGGACGCAGTGATCACGTG
>NW_011419706.1:0-531 GCF_000754665.1 Bison bison bison | reverse complement strand
GCTGGCCTCCAAAGTGCCAGAAGCAGGGCTGGGCCAGCCGGCCAGAGATCAGGGTTCTGGCCCTTGGACTTGCAGCGGACACTAGGCTGCTTGGGAAAACCGCGCGGCTCTGACCTTTCAGCAAAGGGGTGGAGCGGTAAAGGCCTTGAGCCCAAAGGCGAGGCCTTTCTGCGACCGCCAGGTGGTGCCAACAGAGGGCGGACTACGTGGTTCCCTGCTCCACGCAGTCCCAGTTCCCTGACCTGTGGTCCGCACCCCTCCGCCGCGCCCACTGGATGCCGATCCTTGGGGACCCAGGAGCGCACACATTGGGCGTTCCCAGCCGCCACGGCGACCCCCGAGAGGACAACGGGGAAGCCCTCCCCCACCCCCGCCAGGAGCCGACCCCCGCCCCGCGCCGCCCCGCCCCTGTCACGCTCCCGGTGCCTTCCCAGCCGCAGTGGGGATCCCCGGAGCACAACTGGGACCGCCCCCCATCCCCGCCGCGACCCGGTTCCCGACCCGCGCCGCCCGGCTTCGCCCCGCCCCGGG
>NW_011419705.1:0-579 GCF_000754665.1 Bison bison bison | reverse complement strand
CTCAGGGGGCTTCTCATGGTGGCTCTGAGAAGCCAGGGAAACTGGAGGTGGGAGGGGCCTCTCGGGACTCCACTGGGTTTGGTGCATTGGAAGAGGGCCTCATCTCCAGTTGAGGCAGGAACCGCAGGCACCTCTGATTTCAGACTCCGATCGCAGGGTCCCTGCAGACGGGGGACAGGAGAGTCAGGCGTCGTCTTGGGTTGAGGCATGGAACTCCGCTTGCCTCTCGAGATGTCCCCGGGGAGAGAGGCCGCTTGTCGATCTGTAGTTGGAACCTGGGGTTTTTTCCGAACGATGCACGGAAAAACTGCCCCTTCGTGTGGACTTAATTCACAGGGTGGAGTTCGGAGAGGTGTCCGGGCATCGGGTTCTTCTCAAGAGGGGACCGTTAAATCGGGGTCCTACGGAATGTGGAACCACCCACGAGGCCACGTCTGGAATGTCTTCGTGAGACCGGCCTCATCCTGAGGTGCGACCGGAAGGTCGGGAACCCCTTCCAGACAAAGCAGGGGAGTCGACCCTCCTGTCCAGATCAGGAGGGGAGAAAGGGCTCAGAGGAGGGGGTGCCGGAAAACCTAA
>NW_011419704.1:0-834 GCF_000754665.1 Bison bison bison | reverse complement strand
CCAGGGATTGAACCCAGGTCTCCCACATTGCAGGTGGATTCTTTACCAACTGAGCCATCAGGGAAGCCCCAAAGTATTATAGGACTGAGAGGCAAAAATCATTAATCACACTTGAGAAATTCAAACAAGATTCCAGAAGAGAAGTGAAATTTGTGCTGATATTTAAGGAAAAAGATTATGCATCCACAGGGGTTCCCAATGCAAGAATTTCCCAAGAGTCTTCTAGTGGAAGACACACCTAAAGTACACCAAAGACATCTAGAAGAGTAGAAGTCAGTGCTGGGGAAGAAGAGTAATAGTCTGTCTGGGCAAAGTGATCCCAAGGGCCATGACACTGGAACTCTGTGGCATCACAGAAGGCTCATGTATCTGACACTGCTCCTTTGGAGAAGCCACGAACCACCAGACAAATGGTTTATGTTTGACTGTAGCTTGGGATTCTCTACGTGTGCTATCTCCATCTCCCTACTCCCATCACTTGTCAATCTCCTCTAATTTGGCATCCTTGAGCACTGCTTTTCTAACACTGCTCACAGCAAGCTCACTAATGTATATTCCAAAGCCAGTGATCACATTTAGTCACATCTTATTGAACTTCTCAGCAGCATTAGTTTCAAACCTTCTTGAAACATTTATTATTTATTGGCCATGCAGCATAGCATCCAGGATCTCCGTTCCTTGACCAGGGTTCGAACCCGTGTTCCCTGCATTGTGAACACAGAGACCTAACCACTTTCCCACCAGGGCAGTCCTGAAAGACTTACGTTTAATGAGTTGTGGCTCAGAGGTTAAAGCGTCTGCCTGCAATGCGGGAGACCCGGGTTCGATCCCTGG
>NW_011419703.1:0-508 GCF_000754665.1 Bison bison bison | reverse complement strand
ATATTTGACCAAGATTGTTTCATAACAGCTCACTAGTCTAGATTTTACCTGGAAATTTGACCCTGCAAATCCCTGCAAATTCCCTGGGGTTTGGGGAGAGAGGTGTCCTAATTCTCTCTATTATTCTATTCTGCCACCTCAGTGACACTGAAGCTCCCATAAATTACTCACTGTTTTTATTTTACCCCTGCTGGGCTCCTTGTGAGCTTTCTTGGGTTGGTTATACTCTGAAATATGGAGCATTAATGACCTTTTAGAAAGTGCCAACACATGTCAGAAGGTAGCTACTTGTTTGGCTTGCCATAAAAAAAGGGGGTGTTAATAGGCTCCAGAGGGGGCTTCAAGCCTTTATTAACTGACTGCTATCTTGTAGGGGGATTCAAAATGGTCAGCCCTTAATTTGGAGAAAGGCAGCATTGGAGAACAAGGGAAAGAAGGCACTAATAGGGTCCTTTTTGAATTCGAATTAGATGTGTGACCTTGTAAAGCCTGATTAACTATTGTGTTT
>NW_011419702.1:0-628 GCF_000754665.1 Bison bison bison | reverse complement strand
ATCACTGATGAACATAGATGCAAAAATCCTTAACAAAGTTCTAGCAAACAGAATCCAACAAAACATTAAAAAGATCATACATCATGACCAAGTGGGCTTTATCCCAGGGATGCAAGGATTCTTCAACATTTGCAAATCAATCAATGTGATACACCACATTAACAAATTGAAAGATAAAAAACATAGGATTATCTCAATAGATGCAGAGAAAGCCTTTGACAAAATTCAACATCCATTTATGATAAAAACCCTCCAGAAAGCAGGCATAGAAGGAACATACCTCAACATAATAAAAGCCATATATGATAAACTCACAGCAAACATGATCCTCAATGGTGAAAAATTGAAAGCATTTCCCCTAAAGTTAGGAACAAGACACGGATTCCCACTCTTAACACTACAATTCAATATGGTTTTGGGAGTTTGGGCCATAGTAATCAGAGCAGAAAAAGAAAAAAGGAATCCAGATCGGAAAAGAAGTCAAATTCTCACTGTTTGCAGATGACATGATCCTCTACATAGAAAACCCTAAAGACTCCACCACAAAATTACTAGATCTAATCAATGAATACAGTAAAGTTGCAGGATATAAAATCAACACACAGAAATCCCTTGCATTCCTATACAC
>NW_011419701.1:0-631 GCF_000754665.1 Bison bison bison | reverse complement strand
ACTGGGTTTGGTGCATTGGAAGAGGGCCTCATCTCCAGTTGAGGCAGGGACCGCAGGGTACCTCTGATTTCAGACTCCGATCGCAGGGTCGCTGCAGACTGGGGACAGTAGAGACAGGCCTCATCTTGGGTTGAGGCCTGGAACTCCGCTTGCCTCTCGAGATGTCCCCGGGGAGAGAGGCCGCTTGTCGAGCTGTATTTGGAACCTGGGGTTTTTTCCGAACGATGCCGGAAAACTGCCCCTTCGTGTTGACTTCATTCACAGGGTGGAGTTCGGAGAGGTGTCCGGGCATCGGGTTCTTATCAAGAGGGGACCGGGAAATCGAGGTCCTACGGAAGTGGAACCACCCACGAGGCCACGTCTGGAATGACTTCGTGAGACAGGCCTCATCCTGAGGTGCGACCGGAAGGTCGAGAACCCCTTCCAGACAAAGCAGGGGAGTCGACCCTCCTGTCCAGATCAGGAGGGGAGAAAGGGCTCAGAGGAGGGGGTGCCGGAAAACCTCAGTGTTCCTCTCGAGGGAGACCGGGATTTCGGGGAACTTTGTGGGTCGCATCAAGGGTGCCAAGTGCCCTTTCGACCTCCAATACCTAACGTGGGACTTCTCCTGAGACGCTGTCGCGGGAAAGGG
>NW_011419700.1:0-599 GCF_000754665.1 Bison bison bison | reverse complement strand
CTTGTCAGTGTAGTCAGCAATGAATGACCTAAAGACTTGGCAAAATGAAAGACTAGATGAGGGTTCTTATTTGCTATCTTTGCATCAATAATGAGTCACATGTTTCCTTAAAGATCAAAACCTTGGTTTCTACTTTTGTCTACTTTTAATTTTGATTTTTTAACACCTTTGCGATTGTAACTGAACACAACTTGAGTCACAAAGCAATAAAAGGCAGTACCATCTCTAATAAAAGCAAGACCACCTCCTCAAAAATCTCACCCTTTACTAGTATCAAAGGCCTAGTAAAATCAGCAGGGAAGAGTCAAAGAGGTCAGAAACAACACTCCCTTTTGGTAACTAAAACTGAGACCAAAGAACACATTCCAAACCCGTGAGAGCCCAGAGTTTGATCCAGGCCACTTTGTTTATTGAATTAAACCCTGGAGATAAACATAGAAAGCAAGATGAAAAATAGTCAGCACTCCACTGGAGGTGGTCAGTAAGGCAAAGCTGGAGAAGAGGGCAGCTGGGGAAACAAAAGGATTCCCAAACGAGTCTTCAGTATGTGGGACATGGTTCTGAATGACTTAAGATTCAATGAGGTAATGACAATTATT
>NW_011419699.1:0-560 GCF_000754665.1 Bison bison bison | reverse complement strand
CAGGAGGAGAAGGAGATGGTTGGATGGCATCACCGACTCAATGGACTTGACCTTTGAGCAATCTCCGAGAGTTGGTGATGGACAGGGAAACCTGGTGTGCTGCTGTCCATGGATCACAAAGAGTCGGACAGGACTGAGCAATTGAACTGATCTTTTTAAAAAAGAGAGTCCTAGTTCCTCCTCACAGGATATATATAATTATCTGACCCATACGTTTGAGTTGTTCTACAGAAACTAAGACCCCTCCCAAGTGGAGGATGGTGACTACATGCAAACTGGTTGGAACCTGAAGGCTGACTTTAAGATTCCCAAAGCATTTTCATGTTACCTCACTAAATACCAAACAGAAGAAAGTTCCACAAGCTGCAGCCCTTACTCCAAATGGCTGCCTTTAAACACCCTTCCCTGAAAGCGAGCGGGGAAGGCAGGTCTTGGGAGCACAGGCTGCCTTTCACAACAGCCAGAATCAGTAAACTAGCTCCACTGTGAGTGGACTCAAGTTCAGTTTGGTAACAGCAGCAGTGTAAGCTAGGGTTTGTGCTCCAGAAGGTGAGGGCCAA
>NW_011419698.1:0-568 GCF_000754665.1 Bison bison bison | reverse complement strand
GAGGGCCTCATCTCCAGTTGAGGCAGGAACCTCAGGGTTCCTCTGATTTCAGACTCCGATCGCAGGGTCCCTGCAGACTGGGGACAGGAGAGTCAGGCCTCGTCTTGGGTTGAGGCATGGAACTCCGCTTGCCTCTCGAGGTGTCCCCGGGGAGAGAGGCCACTTGTCGAGCTGTATTTGGAACCAGGGGGTCTTTTCCGGACGATGCACGGGCGAGTCACTGCCCCTTCGTGTTGACTTCATTCACAGGGTGGAGCTCGGAGAGGTGTCCGGGCATCGGGTTCTTATCTAGAGGGGACTGGGAAATCGGGGTGCCTCGCAATGTGGAAGCACCCACGAGGCCACGTCTGGAATGTCGTCGTGAGACCAGCCTCATCCTGAGGTGCGACCGGAAGGTCGGGAACCCCTTCCAGACAAAGCAGGGGAGTCGACCCTCCTGTCGAGATCAGGAGGGTAGAAGGGGCTCAGAGGAAGTGGTGCCGGAAAACCTCGGTGTTCCTCTCCAGGGAGACCGGGATGCCGGGGAACTTTGTGGGGGCGCATCAAGGGTGCCAAGTACCGTTTCGAC
>NW_011419697.1:0-798 GCF_000754665.1 Bison bison bison | reverse complement strand
ACAAGAGGCATCCTGAATTCCCCGTCGTAACTCGAGAATCCCGCCGCAACTCGGAAAAACCACGTGTTCCCCCGTCATCGCAAGATGAAGCCCTTTCCCGCTACAGCGTCTCAGGAGAAGTCCCACGTTAGGAATTGGAGGTCGAAACGGTACTTGGCACCCTTGATGCGACCAAAAAGGTCCCCGGCATCCCGGTCTCCCTCGAGAGGAACACCAGGCTTTTCTGGCAACACTTCCTCTGAGCCCCTTCTACCCTCCTGATCTGGACAGGTGTCTCGACTCCCCTGTTTGTCTGGAAGGGGTCCCGAATTTCCGGTCGCACCTCAGGATGAGGCCGGTCTCACGACGACATTCCACACGTGGCCTTGTGGGTGTTTCCACATTGCGAAGGACCCCGATTTCCCGGTCCCCTCTTGATAAGAACCCGATGCCCTGACTCCTCTTCGAACGCCACCCTGTGAATGAAGTCAACACGAAGGGGCAGTGACTCGCCCGTGCATCGTCCGGAAAAAACCCCAGGTTCCAAATACAGCTCGACAAGAGGCCTCTCTCCCTGGGAACACCTTGAGAGGCAAGCGGAGTTCCATGCCTCAACCCAAGACGAGGCCTGACTCTCCTGTCCCCAGTCTGCAGGGACCCTGCGATCGGAGTCTGAAATCAGAGGAACCCTGAGGTTCCTGCCTCAACTGGAGATGAGGCCCTCTTCCAATGCACCAAACCCAGTGGAGT
Organism: Bison bison bison; assembly: GCF_000754665.1. Lineage (NCBI taxonomy): Eukaryota > Metazoa > Chordata > Mammalia > Artiodactyla > Bovidae > Bison > Bison bison. Next base: position 69 of record NW_011419697.1, on the reverse strand, counting down.
CCCGAGAGGCCCCTCCCAACTCCAGTTTCCCTGACTTCTCAGAGCCACCATGAGAAGCCCACTAATGTC
>NW_011419696.1:0-783 GCF_000754665.1 Bison bison bison | reverse complement strand
TGTGCTATCGCGCCTCGGCGCCGAGCTGGAGCTCCGCCGGTGCGGAAGCTCACTCGGTCCTTCCCAGTAACAGGCTTGCAAGCACCCGCCGGCAGCCAGCCTCTTCTCTCCCGCGTTCCGGCACTGGGCTCCAAACCTGGGACCAAAGTACTGCCCGGAGCTCACTGATCACGGGCTGGTTCCCCTGCGCTGCGGCTGTGCTAGGGAGCCCAAACGCACAGGGGAAGCCCGCACAGCACATCCACCTGCCTCTAGGCGGGAGGACAGCTCCAGGGAAGGCCCGGTCTGGCAGGCGCTTTCTGGGCACAAACGGAGCAACACTCTGGCTGTGGAGCCGCCTCCCCAAGCCAGGGGCACCGGGACCCTGATTCGCTCCGTGCGGCGCTTAGTCTGGGTGGGGAAGCACCGGCTTGGGAAGGCAGCCTGGGCGCTTCATTTCCCTCGGAACGAGCTCTCCCTGCGGGAGGCTTTGGCAGTATGCACACCCCCAGCCCCTAAGCCCTCTGCAAGGACGCCTGGCTCCTAGGTCCGAAGGGAAGGCGAGAGCTGAGCTGAGGCCCCAGTCAGGCACCGGTCACGTCTCCCACACTCCCGCAGCCTGCTCCTTCCCGGGCGCGACCGCTAGAAGCTGGGCAGGGCTTGGGGAGGCTCGCCCAGGCCAGAGCAGCCTCTCGGCCGGGGCTCTGTGCTATCGCGCCTGGGCGCCGAGCTGGAGCTCCGCCGGTGTGGAAGCTCACTCGGTCCTTCCCAGTAACAGGCTTGCAAGCACCCGCCGGCAGCCAG
>NW_011419695.1:0-733 GCF_000754665.1 Bison bison bison | reverse complement strand
AGATCCATTCTTTCCAATCCCGCTGGGTGGAGATGGAGTCTTACACCCTCAGGGATAAAGAGGCTTCTTAGCTTCAGTAGTTTTAGTCAAGACATCCCCTTTACTGGTCCCACCCCCACCCCTATCACCCAACCCTAGTGTCTCTCAGTGGAGGAAACAGAGGCAGTTTCTCTAACTGCTGCTTGTTAGTAAGTGTCCTGATGGATTACCTTGTAAGGCTTACCTGGTGTTGCCTACACGATTCTCTCAATACACAGGAGGAACGGATTACCTGTGCCACCCCCAACAGGCTAGGTTAGGTATGGGGTGTTTGGGAAGTAAGAGGCCTAGGTCACTTTCACCTGGTTGGTGGGGAGATACAAGATGCCCCTAATTATCTTTCCCTCACTTCCCACCTTGTTTTCTCATCACGGAGAAGTGATAAGCGATTACAGAGGAGTGGAGCTGCAAGGAAGTCTCAAGCCACATCACCCTTCTCTTTCCACCTTTCAGAGTTCTCTTTTCTCGTGTCTTTCATTAGTCCCATGTTTACAGTTGAACTTAGCAGGGAGGAGCAGAGAGAAATGAGTCTCTGACCCCTTGTCTGGTCCACTGGATTCCACCAATACAGAAACAAATGGCTTTGAGGTTTATCTAGTCAAAGAATGGTGTCAGGCTCAGAAAACCAAATCCGGCTCTCATGTCACTTATTTTCTCAATTTCATTTCCTTAATTTCCCTCTAAAACTGAAATT
>NW_011419694.1:0-548 GCF_000754665.1 Bison bison bison | reverse complement strand
TCGACTTGTGCAGGTGACCGTCAGGGGGCGTTTCGATGGTGGCGTCTGAGAAGTCGGGAAACTGGAGTGGGGGGGGCCGTCTCGGGACTCCACGGGGTTTGGTGCATTGGAAGAGGGCCTCATCTCCAGTTGAGGCAGGAACCTCAGGGTTCCTCTGATTTCAGACTCCGATCGCAGGGTACCTACAGACTGGGGAAAGGAGAGTGAGGCCTCGTCTTGGGTTGAGGCATGGAACTCCGCTTGCCTCTCGAGGTGTCCCCGGGGAGAGAGGCCACTTGTCGAGCTCGATTTGGAATCTGGGGTTTTTTCCGGATGATGCACGGGCGAGTCACTGCCCCTTCGTGTTGACTTCATTCACAGGGTGGAGTTCGGAGAGGTGTCCGGGCATCGGGTTCTTACCAAGAGGGGACCGGGAAATCGGGGTGCTTCGCAATGTGGAAGCACCCACGAGGCCACGTCTGGAATGTCGTCGTGAGACCGGCCTCATCCTGAGGTGCGACCGGAAGGTCGGGAACCCCTTCCAGACAAAGCAGGGGAGTCGACCCTCC
>NW_011419693.1:0-521 GCF_000754665.1 Bison bison bison | reverse complement strand
TTATATATATATATATATATATATATACACACACACACACACACACACACACACAATGGCATATTATATATGTATATTTATGTATACACACAATGGAGTACTGTTCAGCCATAAAAGAAGAAAACTTTGTCATTCATTATAGCATTGATGGACCTTGAAAACCTTATGTTTAAATGAAACATTTTAGACAGAGAAAGTTAAATACTGTACGATATCTCTTATATATGGAGTCTAAAAACAAAACGAAAGGCCAAAACAGAAAACTAAATCATTGATACATAGAACAGGGTGGTGGTTGCCAGAGTTCAGGGTAGTAGGTAGGTGAAATGAATGAAGGTGATCAAAAAGGACAAGTCTTCCAGTTATAGAATGAGTTCTGGGGACATAATATACAGCATGTCGTCTTTTTTAAAGAGTTTAAAATCCAAAACTATTGTGACTTAAAAATATTAGTAATTTTTGGGGGTCTTACTCTTACAGAACAGAAATCCAGAGGAATGATTAGGAAGGATTACCTAGAT
>NW_011419692.1:0-675 GCF_000754665.1 Bison bison bison | reverse complement strand
TATGCCTGGGCTGCTAAGACCCACTCCAGAAGGTGTCTAGGGTGAGGCACCTTCCGCTATTCCAGAGGGCGCCTTCGGCATACGTAAGTGGTGCAAACTTCTTGTCTTGAAGTTTTATTGGTCTCCGGCGTAAACCAAGCTACTCAGTCTCTTTTCTTCAACGAATTTATCCACAGAGCTATCCTCATACTATTATTCTTGATATCTCTGAAGAGCATATATATAGTCGCCTAAGCCATCTCTCCTTCGAATACCCTGGATCAGCTGGGGCTGGTCCCCGGCAGGTGGCGCCCGAACAGGGACCTCACGAGGCAATACTCAAAGAGCTGAGCAGACACGAACCACGCATTCAGCGGGCAATAGCATGGAGCTCAGCAGTGACGAATCATGCTGCTCAACTGGCAATAATCAAGCAGGTGACAAGGCAGGAATCACGCAGCTCAGCTGGCAATTGTCAAGCAGATGAGCCGGCAGGTATCACGCACCTCAGCAGGCCCTGATCACGTGACTCTGCAGGCACTTATCACGTGGCTGATCAAGCACAGTTCACGTGACTGTGCATGCACTGATCACGTGGCTATCATGCTCTGATCACGTGACTGCGCATGCACTGATGACGTGGCTGAACGAGCACTGATCTCCTGGCTCATCATGCACTGATCACGTGTTTATCAG
>NW_011419691.1:0-503 GCF_000754665.1 Bison bison bison | reverse complement strand
GCATGCAGCTGAGCCAAGCGCTAACCCTTGATTCAGCAGACCTCGATCACGTGACTGAGCATGCACTGATCACGTGACTGAGAGGCACTGATCACGTGACTGAGAGGACTGATCACGTGACTGTGCATGCACTGATCACGTGACTGAGACGGCACTGATCACGTGACTGAGAGGCACTGATCACGTGACTGAGAGGCGCTGATCACGTGACTGAGGGGCGCTGATCACGTGACTGAGAGGCGCTGATCACGTGGCCTATCATGCACTGATCACGTGCTTCAGGAGGCAATAATCAAAGAGACTGAAGCAGGCACTAATCACTTGGCTAAGAGGGCACTATTCACGGAGAGGAGCAGGAAATTGTCAAGGAGCTGAGCAAACTGTAATGAAGTGGTTAAGCAGACTCTAAACACGTGGCGCAGCAGGCTCTGCACCCGTGACTGAGCAGACACAATTTGGGCAGCTCAGCAGACACCAATGGTGCAGCTCAGCAGACACAAATG
>NW_011419690.1:0-827 GCF_000754665.1 Bison bison bison | reverse complement strand
GGCATTGGGCTCCAAACCTGGGACCAAAGTACTGCCCGGAGCTCACTGATCATGGGCTGGTTCCCCTGCGCTGCGGCTGTGCTAGGGAGCCCAAACGCACAGGGGAAGCCCGCACAGCACATCCACCTGCCTCTAGGCGGGAGGACAGCTCCAGGGAAGGCCCGTCTGGCAGGCGCTTTCTGGGCACCAACGGAGCAACACTCAGGCTGTGGAGCCGCCTCCCCAAGCCAGGGGCACCGGGACCCTGATTCCCTCCGTGCGGCGCTTAGTCTGGGCGGGAAGCACCAGCTTGGGAATGCAGCCTGGGGCGCTTCCTTTCCCTCGGAAAGAGCTCTCCCTGCGGGAGGCTTTGGCAGTGTGCACACCCCCAGCCCCTAAGCCCTCTGCAGGGACGCCTGGGTCCTAGGTCCGAAGGGAAGGCGAGAGCTGAGCTGAGGCACCAGTCAGGCACCAGTCACGTCTCCCACACTCCCGCAGCCTGCTCCTTCCCGGGCGCGAACGCTAGAAGCTGGGCAGGGCTTGGGGAGGCTCGCCCAGGCCAGAGCAGCCTCTCGGCCGGGGCTCTGTGCTATCGCGCCTGGGCGCAGAGCTGGAGCTCCGCAGGTGTGGAAGCTCACTCCGTCCTTCCCAGTAACAGGCTTGCAAGCACCCGCCGGCAGCCAGCCTCTTCTCTCCCGCGTTCCGGGCATTGGACTCCAAACATGGGACCAAAGTACTGCCCGGAGCTCACTGATCATGGGCTGGTTCCCCTGCGCTGCGGCTGTGCTAGGGAGCCCAAACGCACAGGGGAAGCCCGCACAGCACATCCACCTGCCTCTAGGCGGGAG
>NW_011419689.1:0-532 GCF_000754665.1 Bison bison bison | reverse complement strand
GGCCCCGCGCGCACGCACGCACGCACGCACGCCCTCCCGGTCGAATGGGGGGTCCTGGAACGCCCCTCGGGCCCCCGGGCCCGGCCAGGCGCTTGCTGGTCTGGTGTTGGCGGTGTTCGGGGGCGGCGGGCCGGCGTCAGCAGGCTGGAGTCCGGTCGCGGGTCGTGCGGCTCAAGTACAGCACGCCCCGCGACGAGAGGTGCGGCCCGTTGGCCCGACCTGCAGGGCAGAGCGAAAGGGAGGCGAAGGGCAAGGCTCGTAGGGCGCCCCGAGCCAACCGCCCCCGTCTCAGGCCGTATCAGCCTGAAGGCGCCCGATCTCGTCTGATCTCGGAAGCTAAGCAGGGTCGGGCCTGGTTAGGATCTTGGATGGGAGACCACCTGGGAATCCCGGGTGCTCGAGGCTTTTTGCCTACCAGAAGAGGTCCTTTAGCCCCCGCCGCGCGTCCCGATTCTTGGATCACCCCCGCAGCCCCAGCCCCTCCCGGGCCGCGGGGAGCGGGTGGCCGGGGCCCCGACTCCCGCTGCAGACC
>NW_011419688.1:0-524 GCF_000754665.1 Bison bison bison | reverse complement strand
GGCGGAAAACTGGAAGATGTCTTGTCTTGTCTGTCTGGATTGATGTCTGTGTCAGTGTGAGCCTTGTGATTTTTGATAATAGTGCTCAAGTTCTGAGTTCTTATTTCAATGGTCTCAAGACAAGGCAGCCCTTGTAAACCCAACTGCTTCCAATACAAGAAAACTTTGACCTCAGGGAATGTCAGAGTCCCGTGAACTGGGAACTAGTCAATATTAAATATCTAGTAGTTTTGTTTTTGCTCCTCTACTGTAGACATGTCTAAGAGTCATCAACATGAAGCACAAAATGTTCATAGTGCCTCGGTTTGTTCTAAGGTAAAAATTGCTATTGCTGTATCGTTATATCTGTCACAAGCTTGTCAACAAGAAAGTACCTCGAAAGAACAGGAACAAAACGAAATATTAAATGTGATATGAGCTTTTCGATAAACTATGAACACTAATTACACTCTACAATATCTGCCTATGAGAGTCTTGATTGAAGGCAGAGGAGAAGGGGACGACAGAGGCTAAGATGGTTGGAT
>NW_011419687.1:0-678 GCF_000754665.1 Bison bison bison | reverse complement strand
TGCTTTTCAAGGAATGGTATCATCTTCTACCCCATTATCTAAAGGCAGAAAGGAGTCATTTTTCTTCACATCCACCACTCCCCAACTCCACACATATGTTCCGTCTCTCACCAAGTTTTTCCATCATATTTTCCTTTTCATTTTTTAAGCTTTTTTGTTTTGAACTAATTTTAGACATATAGAAAAACTGCAAAAATACTACAAAGCATTCCCTTATACCCCTCACCTCACTTCCCCTAGTGTTAACATCTTACAGAACCATAGTGCACTTTTTCATTTAAACCGCTCCTGCCTTAGTTCAGACCTTCATAATTTCTCTCTTCAATGGATGTACTAGCTCTTCCTGGTCTCCCTACCTTTCCATTTGGGTTTTCAAACTCCTATCTGGGTGCTCTTCCTAAAACACAGTTCCTCTTCACTTTCTGCCATAAGGGTGGTGTCATCTGCATATCTGAGGTTATTGATTTGTCTCCCAGCAATCTTGATTCCAGCTTGTGTTTCTTCCAGTCCAGCGTTTCTCATGATGTATTCTGCATATAACTTAAATAAGCAGGGTGACAATATACAGCCTTGACGTACTCCTTTTCCTATTTGGAACCAGTCTGTTGTTCCATGTCCAGTTCTAACTGTTGCTTCCTGACCTGCATACAGGTTACTCAAGAGGCAGGTCAGGTGGTC
>NW_011419686.1:0-647 GCF_000754665.1 Bison bison bison | reverse complement strand
CCTTGGAAACCAACTTTGTCCGGTTCTATAGAATATCATGGCCTTCGTAGGTCAGGTCATCTTTCCTTTCCGTAGTCCTCGTTGGATCCCTGAATTCTAGACAGCTTGGATTGCCTCTGTGGGCTGGATGGATTGTCCTCCCGTTTCACCGGGCGGCGGGAGCGAGGTCCCAGAGGCTCTCCTGGAAACGGGCGTGGGGCGGGGCTCACCGGGAGCCCGTGGTGAAGGTGGGCAGCGCACCGGGAGCGCGCCCGGGGCGGGGCGAAGCCGGGCGGCGCGGGTCGGGAATCGGGTCGTGGCGGGGATGGGGGGCGGTCCCAGTTGTGCTCCGGGGATCCCCACTGCGGCCGGGAAGGCACCGGGAGCATGGCAGGGGCGGGGCGGCGCGGGGCGGGGGTCGGCTCCTGGCGGGGGTGGGGGAGGGCTTCCCCGTTGTCCTCTCGGGGGTCGCCGTGGCGGCTGGGAACGCCCACTGCGTGCGCTCCTGGGTCCCCAAGGATCGGCATCCAGTGGGCGCGGCGGAGGGGTGCGGACCACAGGTCAGGGAACTGGGACTGCGTGGAGCAGGGAACCACGTAGTCCGCCCTCTGTCAGCACAACCTGGCGGTCGCAGAAAGGCCTCGCCTTTGGGCTCAAGGCCTTGACCG
>NW_011419685.1:0-681 GCF_000754665.1 Bison bison bison | reverse complement strand
ACTGTCCTAAGATGAAGCCGACCAGCTGACAAGCTCTGGTTCCTGACCGCAAGGACACACACTCTGCAGTCAGTCTTTATTGCTTGACTGTTTAATATACAAGAGTAGCCAACAGGCACATCAAAAGATGCTCAAAATCACTAGCCATCAGAAAAATGCAGATCAAAACCAAAATGAGATACTACCATACACCCACTACAGTTGCTAAAATACAAAAAGATAAATAACAACATGTTGGCAAGGATATGGAGAATCTCATCTCATTATTGAGAGATAAGGAGTTAGCCCTAAAGAAAAAATAAAGGTAGAAATGAAGCATATTGGAGAGTAGGGGGAAGTGGGGAACTGATGGCTTCATAAGTTTTTACTATTTAACATTTTATCTTTATCAAATTAATTGCACACAGTTAAAAGTTATTTTGAATGTTTCTGTCATCTTGCAAGGTTTAAAGTAAATGATCTACAAAGATGTGAAAGACGTATGATGAGAACTATAAAACACTGATAAAGGAAACTGAGATGATTCAAAGACAGGGAAAGATATCCCATACTGTTGGATTGGAAGAATTCATATCGTTAAAATGGCCAACTACCCAAAGCAATCTTCAGATTTAATGCAATCCCTATCAAGGTGGTGCTAGTGGTAAAGAACCTGTCTGCCAATGCAGGAGACCTAAGAGG
>NW_011419684.1:0-569 GCF_000754665.1 Bison bison bison | reverse complement strand
TCGTCCCCCACCACCATCTCGCTCTCTCTGTCAAAGAGTTAACTTACAGCTCCAATTCATAAAGTTCCTTGTCATTCTTCCCTTGAACTTCCAGCTGAGTCTCCATCTGGAGCGAGGCACCCACCACGCTTACTAATTATGCCTGGGCGGCTAAGACCCCCTCGAGACGGTGTTAGGGTGAGGCACCTTCCGCTATTCGAGAGGCCGCCTGCGGCCTACGTAAGTGGTGCAAACTTCTTGTCTTGAAGTTTGATTGGTCTCCCGAGTAAACCAAGCTACTCAGTCTCTTTTCTCCACCGAATTTTCCTACTGAACTCTCCTCATACTCTTATTCTTGACATCTCTGATTAGCATATAAATAGTTGCCTAGGCCATCTCTTCTTCGAATACCCTGGACCAGCTGAGGCTGGTCCCCGGCAGGTGGCGCCCGTACAGGGACCTCACGGGGCAATACTCAAAGAGCTGCGCAGACACGAACCATGCAATCAGCAGGCAATAAGCATGGAGCTCAGCAGTGACGAATCATGCTGCTCAAGTGGCAATAATCAAGCAGGTGACCAGGCAGGAAT
>NW_011419683.1:0-748 GCF_000754665.1 Bison bison bison | reverse complement strand
ATTCAAGGGCATTACATTTATTGTGTACTTTATTTCTATTATTATTACATCAGCTCCACCTCAGATCATCAGGTATTAGATCCCGGAGGTTGGGGACCCCTCTCTCAGCTGTCTCTCCAGGGCATGGCTATCAGGTCACTGAGGCATCTTCTCTGCCTGTCATTACTTAGAGCCTTCAAATAAGAGAATTATCCCCCCCAAAAGAAACATTCTCAAAGAACAGTTTCAAATCTGTGTATATTGGGTAAGTAAGTGGGTGGTGTTTTCTACTATTATTAGGTTTGAGTTTCAAGGGTACCTGATCCCTTTGAATTCTAGTACTGCCTCATCATAGCTGCTTCATTGAACCACCTTTTGGTGTGAATCATTGATAGAAGCTAGCCTTTCCATGTGGCTCAGTGGTAAAGAATCCACCTGCCAATACTGGAGACACGGGTTTGATCCCTGGGTCACGAAGATTCCCCTGGGAGAGGAAATGACCACACATTCCAATATTCTTGCCTGGGAAAATCCTATGGACAGAGGAGCCTCGAGGGCTACAGTCTGTGGGGTCCCAAAGAGTTGGATATGACTGAGTGAATCTCTATTTGATTACTAATGTTTTATCATTTTGAAGTTGATTTATTAAAATTATGTAAACATCAAGGTATGTTCATTCCCATTAGTTTTTTGTTGTAGTGGTTGTTTGTTTGTTTTGCTTTTTGGCCACACTATGTGGCATGTGGGATCTTAATTTCCTGACCATGGA
>NW_011419682.1:0-820 GCF_000754665.1 Bison bison bison | reverse complement strand
CTCGAGAGCAGAGCGGGGTTCTTTGCTTCCACTCGAGATGAATGCCTGTCTCCCCGGGTGCGTCTGGAATGCAACCCCGAGATCCCGGTCGCCCCTGGAGAGGAACATTGGTCTTCTGGACACAAGCCTAGACTGAGGTCTATTGGCCCTGCAGTCGACTCGACGAGCAATCCCCAGCGTTTCCTTCGCAACTCGAATGGAAGATTGGACTTCCTGGCCAACACAAGAGGCATCCCGAATTCCCCGTCGTAACGTCGAGAATCCCGCCGCAACTCGAGAAAAACCCACGTGGTTCCCCCGTCATCGCAAGATGAAGGCCCTTTCCGCTACAGCGTCTCAGGAGAAGTCCCACGTTAGGAATTGGAGGTCGAAACGGTACTTGGCACCCTCGATGCGCCCCCAAAGTTCCCCGGCATCCCGGTCTCCCTGGAGAGGAACACCGAGGTTTTTCCGGCACCACTTCCTCTGAGCCCCTTCTACCCTCCTGATCTCCACAGGAGGGTCGATTCCCCTGCTTGGTCTGGAAGGGGTTCCCGACCTTCCGGTCGCACCTCAGGATGAGGCCGGTCTCACGACGACATTCCAGACGTGGCCTCGTGGGTGCTTCCACATTGCGAAGCACCCCGATTTCCCGGTCCCCTCTTGGTAAGAACCCGATGCCCGGACACCTCTCCGAACTCCACCCTGTGAATGAAGTCAACACGAAGGGGCAGTGACTCGCCCGTGCATCGTCCGGAAAAGACCCCCAGGTTCCAAATACCGCTCGACAAGTGGCCTCTCTCCCCGGGGACACCTCGAGAGGCAAGCGGAGTTACATGCC
>NW_011419681.1:0-544 GCF_000754665.1 Bison bison bison | reverse complement strand
TCCCCCAATTCTCTCTGCCCTGAAGCTGTAAGTCTATTCTCTATGTCTATTGAGTTGCCTTTTCTGATTCATACATATGTTCATTTGTGTCATATCTTAGATTCCACATTTGGATATTATGATATTATTTGGTATATATGTTTCCCTGTGTGCCTCACTTCATTTAGTATGATCAGCTCTCAGACCTTGCATGTTGACTCAAATGGCCTTATTGTTGTAACTGTACATATTCCTGTATCTTTTTAACCATACATGGAGCTATTCATCTATGGTTATTTTCTAAAATATATTATTAAAAAAGTGCTTATAAATCACTCTTGGTATAGTATGTCCATTTTGAGTCTGTATAAGGATTTTATATGTATCTGTCACTTCACTTAATTTGCCCAGTCGAGTCCAACTCTTTGCGACTCCATGAACTGTGGCATGCCATGCTTCCCTGTCCAATTACCTACTACCCAAGCCTGCTTAAACTCAGATGCACCGAGTGGGTGATGTGAACCAATGATCTCATCCTCTGTTGTGTGCTTCTCCTCCTGCTTTC
>NW_011419680.1:0-637 GCF_000754665.1 Bison bison bison | reverse complement strand
TTTTCTCCACTGAATTTCCTCACTGAGCTATCCTCATTTCTATTTACTCTTTATATCCTTAATTAACATTTAATTAAGCAGTGTTTCCTGATCTTCGCCTACGCCGTCTCCCTTCGAATACCCTGGATCACCGGGGCTGGTCCCCCGGCACCCTACCATGGCTCGAGAGCAATGACGCGCTCCTCCTCGCCACTCGCATGGAGACCCGACTTCCTTGGCGCCCCCCCGGAGAGGCTCACTGACCTCACCGTCGTACCTCGTGAGAAAGCGCACACTGGGGCCGCCGCTCGAGAACAGCCCCGAGACTCCCCCCGTCATCGCGAGATGAGGGCCTTCGTCTCCTGCATGGCCTAGAGACCAATCTCGTGACCTCTCTCCAAACGCCTCAGGAGGCTTGACTCCCTTTAGTCCACCCAGTGAGCTCCAAGAGATACCCGTCGCGACTCGAGAGCAGAGCGGGGTTCTTTGCTTCCACTCGAGATGAATGCCTGTCTCCCCGGGTGCGTCTGGAATGCAACCCCGAGATCCCGGTCGCCCCTGGAGTGGAACATTGGCTTCTGGACACAAGCCTAGATGAGGTCTATTGGCCCTGCAGTCACTCGAGAGCAATCCCCAGCTTTCCTTCGCAACTCGAATG
>NW_011419679.1:0-679 GCF_000754665.1 Bison bison bison | reverse complement strand
TGGCTATGATCCAAACACCTACAAGCAATACATGCTGGAGAGGGTGTGGAGAAAAGGGAACCCTCTTACACTGTTCGTGGGAATGCAAACTAGTACAGCCACTATGGAGAACAGTGTGAGATTCCTTAAAAAACTGGAAATAGAATGGCCATATGACCCAGCGATCCCACTGCTGGGCATACACACCGAGGAAACCAGAATTGAAAGAGACACGTGTACCCCAATGTTCATTGCAACACTATTTATAATAGCCAGGACATGGAAGCAACCTGGATGACTGTCAGCAGACGAATGGATAAGAAAGCTGTGGTACATATACACAATGGAGTATTACTCAGCCATTAAAAATAATACATTTGAATCAGTTCTAATGACGTGGATGAACTGGAGCCTATTATATAGAGTGAAGTAAGCCAGAAAGAAAAATACCAATACAGCATACACATGCATATATATCGAATTTAGAAAAATGGTAATGACAACTGTGTAAGCGAGACAGCAAAAGTGACACAGAGGTATAGGACAGTCTTTTGGACTCTGTGGGAGAGGGAGAGGGTGGGATGATTTGGGACAATGCCACTGAAACATGTTTAATATCACATATGAAATGAATCACCAGTCAAGGTTTCATGCATGATACTGAATGCTTGGGGCTGGTGCACTGGGACGACCCAGAAGG
>NW_011419678.1:0-686 GCF_000754665.1 Bison bison bison | reverse complement strand
GGTCGCCACCTGCCGGGGACCAGCCCCAACTGATCCAGGGTATTCGAAGGAGAGATGGCCTAGGCGACTATTTATATGCTAATCAGAGATGTCAAGAAGAATAGTATGAGGAGAGCTCAGTAGGAAAATTCGGTGGAGAAAAGAGACTGAGTAGCTTGGTTTACGCGGAAGACCAATCAAACTTCAAGACAAGAAGTTTGCACCACTTAAGTAGGCCGCAGTTGTCCTCTCGAATAGCGAAAGGTGCCTCACCCTAGACACCTTCTCGAGTGGGTCTTAGCAGCCCAGGCATAATTACTAAGCGTGGTGGGTTCCTCGCTCCAGATGGACACCCAGCTGGAAGTTAAAGGGAAGAATGACAAGGAACTTTATGAATTGGAGCTGTAAGTTAACTCTTTGACAGAGAGAGCGAGATGGTGGTGGGGGACAGCCCCCAGTGAAATCAGAGGTGAGAGCACAAAGCAATACAGTAGGCAGACTCCGGTTTTTTCGGGGGGAAATGCTCGAGAATATCCGGGTGGACTCCTGAGGCTCGATCCCGCCTTTGCGTATGCCGAGCCTCCTTCCTCATGACCTTTGTCCAGAGTGGAATGCCTCCCCGGCTCCCGGCACATGATCAGTGCATGCTCAGTCACGATATCAGTGCCTGCTCAGCCACGTGATCCCTGACGGCACAGTCACGTGAT
>NW_011419677.1:0-651 GCF_000754665.1 Bison bison bison | reverse complement strand
AACAGTCAACACAATACTAAGGAGGAAGAACAAAATCAGAGGACTAAAACTACTCAGCTTCACAGCTTACTTTAAAGCTTCAATCATCAAGGCAACGTGTGGTATTGGCAACAGAATAGACAAATAGATCAGTGGAACAGAATTGAGAACCCAGAATAAACCCTCACAAATGTAGTCATCTGACAAAGGAACAAAGCAATTCAGTGGAGAAAAGACAGTCTTTTCAACAAATGGAACTAAAATGAATGGACATGAGTTAAAAAAAAATCTGGACACAGACCTTACACAGTTTACAAAAATTAACTCAAAATGTATAATAGATCTAAATGCAAAATTATAAATCTTCCAGAAGATAACGTAGGAGAAAATCTAGATAATCTTGAAAACGGTGATGACTTTTTAGATACAATGTCAAAAGCACAATCCATGAAAGAAATAAAACGATAAATTGGGTTTCGTTAATGTTAAAAACTTCTGCTCTGTGAAAAGCACTAAGAGAATGAAAGACAAGTCACAGATTAGAAGAATATATTTGTAAAGCGCATATCTAATAAAAGATTTGTATTCAAATATACCAAAACTCCTTAAAAGTCAACAATAAGAAAACAAACAACCTATTAGAAATGGGGCAAAAGATCTAAACATACCACA
>NW_011419676.1:0-541 GCF_000754665.1 Bison bison bison | reverse complement strand
GTCACTTGCAGCTATGTCCTATACCCCAGGCCTCCATCAACCCAGTGGCATTTCTTTTCAGAGTGGCCATAATACATGCAAAAAGTGAAAGAGCAGGCAGCTCCTTACTCACTTCTCTTGTTCCTTCATGACACACATTCACTGAAAGCCTGTGTAGCAAGTCTGTTACTTACACACCTTCAAGTTGAGAACTTTCAAAGATGTAAAAGTGCATTTGCATGTCCAAACACATCAGTTAGTTCACAGGTCTGACACACATCATTTTGGTTACATCCCTGACAAGTGATTGTGTTTTACATACTTTATTGTATAGAACTATATGGAGTAGAGTAGTACAGTATCTTTATTTCAAACCTACAATGTCTGAAAGTCCAGTTTTGAACACCCTTTGAAATAGAACTTGTTCATATATAGGGGACTTACTGTTCTGCTAAGACGTGTGGATACAAAAGTGAACACACCATCTCCAGGTCCAAGGAAGTCACATTCCTGGCTGGGATATTAGAGGAAATATGAAGCTCTCCCTACTCCAATACATCTC
>NW_011419675.1:0-525 GCF_000754665.1 Bison bison bison | reverse complement strand
GGTTTTCAAATAATCACAAACCGTGTCAATATAAACAAAGATATATTGCTAATAATTGTACATTTATAAATACCAACCCTTCCTTGTGATCCATAATAACATATCAGTTTTCTATCTGTTTTAACTATGGATTATTGCCTACAATACTTCTCCTGAAGAGGAACTTCAAAAAACAGGATTGATGAAATGCTTTTTATTGTGCAGGCTTCCCTAATCGCTCAGTTGGTAAAGATCCATCTCCCACTCCAGTATTCTGGCCTGGAGAACTCCATGCACAGTCCATGGGGTTGCAAAAAAGTTGGACACGACTGAAGAGACTTTCACTTTTTCTAGTGTGCAATTTCTGGTATTTATGTAATTTAATTTTCATTAAATACTTTTCTACATTTTTTCTATGCCATTCCTTATCTTTCTTAACTAAATGGTCTTGTATTTTCTCAAGTGTATGTTTAGGACAAACTCTTCCATCACTTACTTTATTACTAGGTTCTCTCCAGTCATGCGTCTGATGTCTAATATGGTGAG